>NW_024873318.1:0-1154 GCF_018340385.1 Cyprinus carpio | reverse complement strand
AGATTTCAGTGAGTTATTAGTTTTATGATCAATAAACAAATGTTTGAGCTTCTAAGCATAAGACGCTCAGTTTAGAAATTCTGTGACCAGTAACACTCTGTTAGTTGCAACTAAGCAAATGAACAGAAAGAAAGCCCACAAGTGCTGAGTAAACCGTTCTTTCTCTGTTGTTAGAGAATGATAGTTTGTTCAAAATTAAGACTATAGCTTGCCCACATTAAAGATGTTTGTAACATCTTAAATTAAATGTTTTAGCAATGCAGAAAACAGATTTCAGTGAGTTATTAGTTTTATGATCATGAACATATGTTTGAGCTTCAAAGCATAAGACGCTCAGTTTAGCACTTCTGTGAAACAGTAACACTCTGTTAGTGCAACTAAGCAAATGAAACAGAAAGAAAGCCCAGAAGTGCTGAAAACCTTCTTTCTCTGATAGAGAATGATAGTTTGTACAAAGTTAAGAGATAAGCTTGCTCACATGAAAGATGTTTCTAACATATTAAATGAAATGTTTTAGCAATGCAGAAAACAGATTTCAGTGAGTTACTAGTTTTATGATCATGAACTCATGTTTGAGCTTCTAAGCATAAAACGCTCAGTTTAGCACTTCTGTGAGCAACAGTAACACTCTGTTAGTGCAACTAAGCAAATGAACAGAAAGAAAGCCCAGAAGTGCTAAAAACCTTCCTTTCTCTGATAGAGAATGATAGTTTGTACAAAGTTAAGACATAAGCTTGCCCACATTAAAGATGACCCTCTAACATCTTAAATGAAATGTTTTAGCAATGCAGAAAACAGATTTCAGTGAGTTACTAGTTTTATGATCATGAACTCATGTTTGAGCTTCTAAGCATAAAACGCTCAGTTTAGCGCTTCTTTGACCATTAACACTCTTTTAGTGCAACTAAGCAAATTAACAGAAAGAAAACCCACAGTTTGAGAAAACCTTCTTTCTCTGTCAGAGAATGATAGTTTTTGCAAAGTTAAGACATAAGCTTGCCCACATGAAAGATGTTTCTAACATCTTAAATGAAAGTTTTCGCAATGCAGAAAACAGATTTCAGTGAGTTATTAGTTTTAGATCATGAACATATGTTTGAGCTTCTAAGCATAAAACGCTCAGTTTAGAGCTTCTGTGTACAGCAACACTCTGT
>NW_024873317.1:0-4039 GCF_018340385.1 Cyprinus carpio | reverse complement strand
TTTATGTATCGTATGTATTTGCACCCATAAGCATTATCTGACTTGGCTCCTCCTGACCGCAGACGCAGGTTTACAAGCCACTTTTTCTTGCATTATTTCAGTCAAGCTTCTTATCCTTTTTTTCCCCCTTATGAAAAAACAACATTTTTCGGTACACTCTAAAAGCTCCGTGTGGGTTTTCTTGCGCGTTTGAAACCGTATTGAGCATACCATAAACCATGCAAAACATAGGCATTTTGAGTTCTGTGTCTGCTAGCTATTCCTAGATAGAAAAATCACTTCCTGCCCCCAAGCTGCGTTTCACGCCACATCAATGACGTCATGGTGCAAACAACCTATTAAAAGGCCTCACTGTATTATGTAAAAGGGAGTGTATCAGTGAGAGAAAGCATGGATGAGCTATTTTGATTACCTCCATCTGATACGCATGCATTCTTCAAGCTCACTCTCCTATTCACAATAACATATTAGTTGGAATGTCCTATGAGGAAAGCCAGATTAGCTTTGTCATACTGTCCTTCTCATCTGTAGAAGGGGATTTCTGCTGACCGCTCACTGCTAAGTTCATCTTACAGCTGTTTTATAAAGTCTGGCTATGAAATCAAAATTTACTAAATTATGTTGTTAGGGCGTCCCGTTTGCGAATCTTGAGGTGAACAATGTATCCGTGCAAGTTTAATTCACGTGACAACTGGTTGGTCCTTAATAAGGCTTTAATCATAATCTGAACGTTTGCTTCCGTCTGGAAATGACATTCCTTCTTCTGATGACCGTCAGGTTTGATGTTTGGGCCATGGCTTGGTCAGAATATGCTTAACCAAGCCCCTCCCCGTTAGTTTGGCTGCTAGTGAGATGCACTTGGAAATAAAATATGAGAGGCAAAAATAAAACCCAGCCCTCTATTCATTATTCAGGTTCACTTGGAAATACGTCGCTATAACTGATGTCCCGTATCACGTGGATACAAAGTAAAAGTAACTTCCATTCCATTCTCTTTCAATTAAAAGTCTTTACTGCTGACTCATAAAACTCTTGGCACAACCTAGATGGCAGAACAATATACACAAAAAATCACCTCATCATTCAAACACACACACACAACACACCACACACACACACCAAAAACATCACACACACACACAACACAAACACACAACACACACACACACACCAAACACACACGTTTCCCAATACTAAATACTACTATATAAAAATAATATTTATTGAATATAAAAACAAACAACACAGCCATCCTGAAAAGTGCTGCTTAGACAATTCAGGTCAAAAGTAGACAAGCCAGTGCTCTGAGATGACTAGAGGGCATTGAAGTTACCTAAAATATAACATGATGAGATTTTGCCCTCAGCCACCAAACTATTTACTTCTGGAACAAATAAAAGATTAATGAGACCAGAAGACTGCCCAGTTAGAATTACCCAAAAGATAATTGTACAGAGTCCCTTCTCAAAAAAATTTGCATATTGTGAAAAAGTTCTTCATTATTTGTCCATCAAATGTAATGATTAAAAATTAAACCTTTCATATATTTTAGATTCATTGCACACCCACTGAAATATTTCAGGTCTTTTATTGTTTTAATACTGATGATTTTGGCATACAGCTCATGAAAACCCAAAAGTCCTATCTCAAAAAAAAAATTAGCATATTTCATCCGACCAATAAAAGAAAAGTGTTTTTTAATACAAAAAAAACGTCACAACCTTCAAATATTATTGAGTTCAGTATATGCACTCAATACTTGGTCGGGAATCCTTTTGCAGAAAATGACTGCTTTCAATGCGGTATCACTGGCATGGAGTGGCAAATCAGCCCTGTGGCACTGCTGAGGTGTTATGGAGGCCCCGGATGCTTTCAATAGTGGCCTTAAGCTTCATCCGAGTGTTTGGGTCTTGCGTCTCTCAACTTTCTCTTCACAATAATCCCACAGATTCTCTATGGGGTTCAGGTCAGGAGAGTTGGCAGGCCAATTGAGCACAGTAATACCATGGTCAGTAAACCATTTACCAGTGGTTTTGGCACTGTGAGCAGGTGCCAGGTCGTGCTGAAAAAACGAAATCTTCATCTCCATAAAGCTTTTCAGCAGATGGAAGCATGAAGTGCTCCCAAATCTCCTGATAGCTAGCTGCATTGACCCTGCCCTTGATAAAAACACAGTGGACCAACACCAGCAGCTGACATGGCACCCCATACCATCACTGACTGTTGGGTACTTGACACTGGACTTCAGGCATTTTTGGGTCATTTCCCTTCTCCCAGTCTTCCTCCAGACTCTGGCACCTTGATTCCGAATGACTGCATGCAAAATTTGCTTTCATCCGAAAAAAAAAAAAAAAAAGACTTTGGACCACTGAGCAACAGTCCCAGTGCTGCTTCTCTGTAGCCCAGGTCAGGCGCTTCTGCCGCTCCTGTGCTAGACAGTAATTATTGAGGGCCAGGAAGTAAGTTATTTCACTAACTAATTTTTAAAGTAAGTCCTTTACTTACTTAGACACTATTACAAGAGAAAGGTATGAACAAAAAATAGAAAAAGGTTGACCAAAAACAAAAAATCATGGACATAGTTGGACCGGTAATCATAATGTTATTCAGAGGAGTGATTTTGTCCTAAATTGAAGTACTTGCCTGCCATCGAGGCGATGGATATAGGCAAAGCAACTAACCCTGATTGCAAACAAGCTATTTTGAAAGTGATTCCCACATTTATATGAGGGATGCAGGATATATGTCACTCCTGTAACTGCATGTACAGGGTATGTGGTGCCGTGTGGTCCTGTTAGCAAGCACGTAAAACAAAAACTTGTATTCAAATTATGAATTGATTATAGTCTAGAACAGTGTGGTTTTTCAACCTGTGGGCCCCGCGCCCCCTAGTGGGTCGCGATGGTATTGCAGGTGGGCCTGCCAATTACTAGATTAAAATAAATGATAATATTGTTTCAATATATGTAAAAAATGTCGACGTAATATAACATAATAACTCTTATCACTATATAATTAAATAAGCCCCGAGTTATTTTCTGTTCATTGCCAGTTCATTCTAGGGCTGTGCGATAGAAATCGTCATAAAATCACGATTTGAGCGTGCGCGATTTCTAAATCGCTTACTAGCACCGATTTTTCCCGCGGCCCTGACCTCCCGCAGTATGCCATCCGATCTAATCAGAATGCAACGCGCCTAGCACGAGGAACAGAACAGACTGGGGAGATATGCCTGCGTAACTCCAGGTCACACACTCTGATGCGCCTTTTTTCCGAGCCCATGTTAACGGATCAGAGCGTTCACACTGCAAACAGCAAAACGCGTTAAAAGGCTAGGAAAACAGGACCGTGCGAAATAATTCATATCTAGCACATGAGAATAGAATAGTTGTGAGTGCACAGGATGCAGTTTGAGCGAGAGAAGACACGTTTTAAGTGCGCGCACCTTTCTCCGGGCGGAGGAGGCGAGAGCAGCGTGTAATCTGAGCAAGCGCGTCGGGTTTTGTGACCGAGCAAACGAAATCTGCGTGCGTGCGGACAGATTCGCGCTCGCGTACATTACTTCAATGTGCTTTCGCGTTACATTAATGCGCTCATCTCTCGCGCCAGATGCGCTTCTGCACCGCATACACATACGATATACCGCATTGCAAACGGGAGGTAGGCCTACGTGTGACCTGTATAAGTCTAGAAATTTTGTTACACCTTTACTATAGTGGATTTATTTGATTACGTCTTTTCTAGAGATGTTACAACTTTTGATAAAGCTCTAATCGTTTTTTTCTTTTGTGAATATGTTTCAAATTTCATCCTGAATGCATTTAAGACTGTAAAGCATATCTGTGTGTGTCAAAATTGTGATTAAACATCAAACATCTCAAAATTGATAAAATTTTTTTTTTTTGTTTGTCCTATCGCACGCCCATAGTTCATTCAATAATACAGTTAGCCAATCTGCTTCTGAGTACTAAGTTATTCACCAACAATAGCGGTAGGTGCATTAATGTTTTTTGCAGTGGCCCCCAACATATGTGTTTGG
>NW_024873316.1:0-29726 GCF_018340385.1 Cyprinus carpio | reverse complement strand
CCACTAATTTTATTCAGCCAGTATGCCTTCAATTGATGCAAAATTGATGGGAAAGACTTAAACAAAAATAGAGTTTTAAATAAATGCTCGTCTTTTGAACTTAGTTTAGTAAATCCTTGGGAAAACGTACAAGGTTTCCACAAAAATAATGTAACAATAAACAACTATTTTAATCATCAACAAGTGTTTCTTGAGCATCAGATCATCCTGTCAGAATGATTTTCCTGAAGGATCAGTGCCACTGAAGACTGGAATAAGGCTGCTGAATTCAGCTCGCATAATAAAAAATTATTTTAAACTAAATTAAAATAGGACCCCGTTTTTTAAAATTTGGGAAAAATATATCATATTTGGAAACTTTTGCAATTTTTTCCCAGGGTATTTTTTAGTTCAGATAATGCGGTTGGTGAGCATAGCTTAAAATTGTATCCACCCAAAGTTTAAAATATAGAGAATTAATATTAAACATTAAATTAAATGTAAATATTAAGATATTTTTCAATTTGATAATTCATATGTTTTGGGGCTTAGACAGGAAAAATTTCAGAAGGGCCAATTGCCCCAAAATTTCCCATATATATTGAATTGGCGAAAAATTTTTTGATTTTTTTTAAATTTTTTAAATCAACCCTAAATTATGGTTTTTTTTTTTTTTTTTTTTTTTTTTTTTTTTTTTTTGCTTCTCTGAGGCATTTGCTCAGAGATTTTCAGAATTAGGATATTTTGGGGTTTAGGGGGTACTTGGAAGGTCTAATTTGTCAAAGGGATAATTGGCCTGAAAAGTTTGAAAATTACCAGTTTACAATATCAGACATGACAATGGCTAGGACAGACTCCATAGTTGCTTGAAGACAAACAAAAGAAAGCAGCATGAAAAAACCATAATGGGATACAGTGAATGGAAGAAATCTTGACGGATGCCCCTCCAAAGGGAAAGACGTGGGAAGAATCATAACAGAGACAAGGGAGCTTCCTGTTAAAGGCGATTAGCGCAGAAAGTAGGGGGCTCTTTCCCCCCCGCACAGACAGCCTGCAGGTGAAGCAGAATCCCTGCCCATCTTTCCCTCCCAGTCCATTTGAGAAAGTGCCCAGAAGAAGGGAGGGGGAAATTAAACAGTGGGAAAGTTTGGAGCCTTTAAAAAGGGGTATTTTAGTTTTCCCAAACTGGAGGGGGGTTGGTGAACCCAAAACCCTGGCCCGCCTCATTCCCCTCCGGGTCTCCCTCCTGTTTTCCCTTGGGGGCCAATCTTCCCCTCTCCCCAAGGGGCCAAACGCAGCCTTTTCCAAGGGGAAAGTTAGACACCACTTTGGCTGTCCCCGCAGATTTGTTTAAATTCCGGGCTGAACGAAAACTTATGCTTTTCAATATGACTTTTTTGGAGGCTATTCTGCTGGTAAGAGTTCTTTTAAATGTTATTACACATATGGGTTTTTTTAAAATCATCATTTTATCTTCCAGAAAATTCCGTCTGAACTGTCTTGACCTATGAGCCAGAAATGTGGCGTGGGGTTTCAGGGATGGTGTGCATGGCTGTTCGGGGAAAAATCAAAACCAGGTGCAGTCCTTTGCGAGGGTGACGGTTTGTTTTTCAACTCCCTCCACAGATAAGCTAGCTGACTGTGATCCAATGTGTTAAAAAACTTTCTCTGCTGACCGCTTTAAATCTGTGTACATTTTCCCTTAACCCTCAAACAAAATCTATTTTAAATTTTAGGAGACGGGGAGGATTCTAAAGTAAAACCCAAAAACGTAAAAGCAAAGGGTTAAACCACACACAAACCACACACACACACACCACACACACACCCACACAAAGACCACAACCAACACAACACACACAACACCACACACAACAACACACACACAACTAGGCGGGGGGCATGAATATCATTACACATAATTTCATATTATATACTTAAATTAAAAGGCACTAACTCAAAAACATACAGTGCGCCAGATGGATTACTGAAAGAATGACCAATGAGATTTTATTTTGAGAATTAAACACTCCTTGGTGATTACTAGGGGGTTTGTTTGATTTAAATCAAAAACTTAAATCAGGAAAGTACGGACTGAATGCAAATGACATGGTTAAAAAAAGGATGCCATTTTTTTCTCAATTTTTTTTTTAAAATGATTTGTACAGTAAGTTATTGCACCCGGCTTAGAAGAAAATACAGTCAGTCTTTTTTCTTCAAAAAAAATTTTCCAAGTTTTTTTTCAAGTTTTTTTGAGTTTCTTTGAATTATTTGTGAAATTTACTTTTTTTCTAAAAGGGTCTTTCCCTTTATAAGTACTAAAAGATTTGCTATGCACCTTTTAAAAAAAAAAAAACCCCTGATTTCTATGGGGGAAATCAGATCTGGAACCGAATTTTTAAATTTTTCCCCATTTCATATCTATCCTGCTTTTGATTCTATGTGAGAAAACACGATTTAAAAAAAAAAATTTAAAAAACAGTTTTAAAAAGTACTCAAAACTTTAACAACTTAGGGTTCCACTTGGGGTTTTTGGACTACATTTATAAACACAAATAATATATATTTTTGGAAGTTTGCATTAAAAATATTGGCTCAAAAATTTTAACGTTTGGGAATGAGCTGTGCTTCTGTATCCACCATTCCTCGTGGTGAACTGTTGAACAGAGCTGAAAGTCTCTGAGAGAGTGTAAAGGGGGAATTGATGCGTGGATTGATTCAGGTACCTGTGATCGAGGCCCGCAGCTTACAGCCTCCACAAAGAAACAGATTCCCTTGATCTTCTCACCCCGGGTCTACTGCACTGGGAAAGGCCAAAGCCCTCCACCCAAAACGATTCATTTGTTTACCACCCCCCACGGGATGAGAGCATCCGCTTAACACTGACGAAGACCTGCCGGAAGTTTCCCCCCATCTGAGAAAAAGAATCTCCAAGCCTCCCCACGGGCCCCCCTTTTCCCCCCAGGCCCGGCTACCAAAATAGCAGCAGGGTGGAAGTGACTGTAAACCCCCCTCCCTGCATTGTTAGTCCCGGTTATGGTGCAAAAGCCTTTTCCCCCTTCAAAGGTTTTGCTAATGCTTCCCTTAGGATAAAACCCAAAACTGTGCAGAATGTCCTCTTTCCCCCCTTTTTTTTCCCTGCCTTTCTCCTCTCTCATTTTCTTTTCGCTCCCCCCCCTCTCTCATCTCTCCTCCCTCCCTTTTGTTCTCTTCTGTCTTTTTTCCTTCCTCCCCTTTCCTTCCTCTCTGTTGCTGCCAGGGGGCGAAAATTATTCAAACTAAATTTCATATTGCAAGCGCTTTGGTCAGGTGCTGCAGCGGGCGAGAAATGAAAACATTAGTTTGGGCGAATTGACCTGCCACCTCACGCCCAAAAAAAGCGGGGGTCTGAAAAACTTTGCCCGGTCTGCCATGCTGCCTTAAAGATTTTCGGTACTTTAAAGGATTTAACACACAAAGATACAAAAAAGAGGAATGGGAAAAAAGAAGAAAAAGAAAATCCTCCCTTTGGGTAACAGAATGATTTCCTGCCATTGTTTAATATTTAATCACCTTCCTTCCACTTTCCCAGATTTTTTTTTGCATATTTATATAAAAATATAAAATAATGTCTGAGAAGCACATAAAAAGAAAAACAAAATTCGATTCTTTTGCTGGGAAAAAATCATTTGTTGTTATAAAGAACAAATTAATGCGGGTGATAAAAGCAGATGCTGAGGCCATGTTTTTTCTTCTTTTTTTGTCTTTATTATCTACCTTCAGATCCTGGATTCTTTTGTTTCGAGGTTGGACGAGGTTTTTGGGTCATTTGTAGGTTTTGTCGAGCACGTTTTTTTTCCTCAAGGGTACCTTTATGGAGTCCCTCCTAAAATCTGTGTTGTTTTCCACAAAATGCAAAATCTCATTAACGCATGTTTTTTTTGACCCCTGATACCAGCACCAATTTGAAATAGAATATTTTTTTGTTTGGAATATTAAGCTTGCACCTTCAGTTATATGAGTGATACAATCAAGTTAAAGTCACTTTTGGAGCTTTTGAAGCTTTGAATATGACTTTTGCAGAACTATGGTTAGAATGACTGAACCTCATAAGAAAACTGTTGTGAAGGCCACAGAAATTCAGTTTTAGGGGGAATGTCAACTGCATTTTGCTACTCAATGGACTTTTCCGATTTTACCTGGTATTTAACCCCCTCAAGCACAGTTACAGGTACAGAGACAGTACACTTTAAATACATTGAATGAACCCCGATGTATTTCACTTTCAGGACCTTCACTACAGCCCTTCAGAAGTGATTATAACAAACCTTCCGTTTGTTGTCACAAGCCATTACTAGTTTTTGTTTGGAAATTTTAAAGCTAGCGTCTTGAATTTAAATTTGACTGATACAATCAATCTAAAGTTCATTTTTGGGAAAACTTTTGAACATGACTCTGCCCTAGGGTTTTTAAATGACGGGAACCTCATAACAAACTTTAAAGGCCACAGACATTCATTCAAAAGAAACCTTTCATAAACGGCCCCCCCCAAGGCTGATATGAAAGGTATGTGCAGGGATCACTTAAAGAAATCCATTTTGCTATTTACAATAATGAAAATCCTAGGTTGAATGTCCTTTATTTTTTTTTAACCTAAGAAATTTATTAAAGATCTTGCCTGTATTTAACCCATCAAGCGCCAAGGGAAATCAACGAAATAGTACACAAGTTTAAATACTTTTGAAGGGATTTCAAATGTACTTACCCTTCAGTGTGCTTGTAACAAGTGTTCTGCCCTTCAGAGTGAGTACCACATAGTTATGTTCACTTTCAGGCTATTCGGCCATCTGTGTATGTCAGCTTTGTAGCAGCAGCCCTGTGTCCCGTTTCAGCCGGACCCGGAGGCTATATCTGCTAATCGCCCAATAAAGATTAATCTCTCTCCCCTCACCTCTCTCCTGTAATGTTGTCACAGCTACTGAGCTAAAATTTTAATAGGTTTTTTTAGCATACCTCCATATTCCTTTGGCATGGGTCATAATGACCAGCTGTGGTACAGAGCTGACCCCCCTGAGCAGACTGGTGCTGCCTGGCCTCATTCTCAATAGGGCTGCCCTCCAGTTATCCTTAGCATGCCCCCCGGTGCAGGCTAAGTGGCCCCTCCACTGACACTGCCACATCCTGCAGCCATAATACATCTGCATCTGATAAGACAGGTGTGTCCATTTTACTTCACAATGACGTGTGTTTGCAGCCAACCTGCCTGTGTGTGGAACAATGCACAGCTGTGGACTCTACGGCCATATAGCTTGTTACCATCAATCATTACATAGTGAACATTTATACGGTCTTGCCTTGTATTTGTCACCATGTGCATGCATGAATAAATTCAAGCTCCATGTAAAAACAAAAGAAATTCACAGTTTAATCACCCCAGTCCCGAGTATAATTTGTTTCTGTTTTGGTAAAGACACACTTGTATATTCGTCACCTAAAGAGATTTAGGTGTGCCTGTTCAAGTAGTGGCCTGTCAAGGTTTTTGATACTGTAGCACAACTGGAATAATTGGTCATGCTTGGTTTCTCATTTAAGTCCACCTTTGGGATAAAATAGTGGGATAAATGTAAATAGTAAGTAATTCTCAATAAAGCATTATCCGCTTTGTTGTCTGCACATATGTCACTAAATTCTTTATCATTTGGACAGTAACAAAATATATTAAGATATTAAAATTAAATGAAAATTTATATTTCTAATTTAAATTGTCATGTATTTTTGCATTGAAAAAAAAAACACTTTGTCTTTTTTTATCTCATTACATTCAATGTAAGCTGCATTATCACATTTCACAATCTGAGGTAAAATATTATTTATTTTTGTTGTGGTGCAGTTGTTACAAGATGAAATACGAATATGGGCCTACAGTTCTTGCCCGTGGATTATCTAGTTAACTTGTTGCACTTGTTCTCAGGTGCTGACACCTTTATAAACAACTTTGTTTTCAGGCTAACTGATAAAATCCCTGTGTTGCTTTACATACATCAGTAGTTTGCATTGAGTCAGCTAGATTAGAATTTACAAAGAGCAAAACAGTATTAAACGCTTTCAGTTCTGACTACCGTATGCATCAGACAATGGTTGAACAGACAGAGGGAGTGGTGGGTTTGGGCTGCTTCTACCTGAGGCTCAGACTACTTGTTCACCCTGTTCATAATTACAGCTCAGCGCCTGTTTCCGCTCCCTCTATCTGCACTGGTCTTATCTCTGTCATTTGCACCTGACAATCATCATCTTTGCTCATCGTCTCCTATGAACCTCAGTGCTGCAGGAGCTCATGTCAGGGCTGCAGGAAATTTGTCCAGTTTTGACATGGCAAATGCATTTCTTAGCACTTCCTTTGAGTACACCCTTATCAATATGAATGCTAAGGCCGTGACTGTTTCTGAAACCTCTGCTCTTTAGAAATGGGCCCACACTGGTTGCTGCTAGATTCAAATTTGACCAAACAAGGCACCTAATAATACTACTGACATTTGGGCGTGCAGACGCACGCCTACATGAAGTACAAAGGGACTTAATGACATATTCATATAGGCACATAAAACCCGATATACCCAGAATCAAGTGGCCGCACAAAGCTATGTTGCTTACATGAGTCCTTACCTTAGCCAACCTGCTCGCTGCTCAGTAGTCCCTTCACTGGATACAGTCCATTATTCTGCTATATGGCAGGCCTGAGGTGAGCTGGTCTTTCCCTCTTGATCTTACACTAGAGCATACACATTCACCAGATTTAATAAAATCGTGTTTTCCAAAAAAAAAACACAAAAAAACAAAAACAAATTCTCCTGTGTTGTGTGTGTGTGTATATATATATATATATATATCATACACACACACACATTATATACACTACACCACACACCACACCACATACTTGCGTTGTGTAATGGTTTCTCTTATTGTACAAACCGTATTTATCTATTGCCTTACACCAACCCTGACAACCTAAAACTACCCCCTTACGGAAAACCCTCTTTTGTATGTTTAGTTAAAGCCTTTTGTTTTACGGGGAAATATGAAGTGTCCTCATAAACCCTGTTGACGTTGTAGTACTCAGGTCATGTATACACATTGTGTCCACCGTCTAAACCATGCACACACACACACACACACACCACACACACACACACACACCACACACCACACACAACACACACACCACACACACCGACACACCCACACACACCACCGTCTGTCATTGAGGGTAAGTAGTTTTAGATGCTTTAGTCAGGTTCTGAATGACCAGCTATGGCTGTGCCAGGGCTAATTGTGTCAGGTTTTAAAGTGTTCTTCTAAAATACATTAAGCCCAAGGATGAAGTTGAAGTCAATGCTGTAATATTAGTTATTAAAATGAAAAAATGGGAATTATAATGGGATAGGTGAAGAGGAGTATTGGGGCAGCCCAGTGCAAAAAATTTCACAAAGTGATGTGAGAAGGCATTATTAACACTTATTTAGAAAAGTCTCTAGAGCAGAGTATATGGGGAACATTATAATGAGCTATAGACTTGCACAACTTTTATACCACCTATCGCCGCATAAATGAGCAGTATAATACATCAGTTTCTTCCATACAGGGACTCCCCGTCCAGTTTGACCAGCCATGAAACTGAAGTTGTGTAATTAGTCTACATGCCATTTCATTTCAGAAAAAGGTGGAGAGGCAACTAAATGACCATGAAAAGAAAGTGACTGAACAATAGTGAAAGACAAAATAAAAATACAGAGAGACAGACATAATCTCACCAATCTGAAACTGACCCTTTTTCATTAAAGGCTGATTACAAACTTTTAAAAATGCTGCTAAAAGATGATAACCTCTAAAACATGAGACATTAAGAATAAAACACTATAAAAAGGGACAAGAAGACATTCGGGCCTGAGCTAGAAAAAAAACCCCAATTGGAACATTTTAGAAATTAATGAATTTTAGTCAACTGAATAATAATTAGGTGAAAATGAATTATAAATGAGAAAAAGGTGCTCTTACTATCAAACAGTACTAAGGCACATGTAATCCTCAACAAGCTTGAAAGAAACAGGGTCAGGTTCAACGCCAGCGTATTGGTGGGCAAAAAACAAAGGCTTCTGCTCTACTCTGCTTTGAAGATAATTGAAAAAACTGTGCTTGGGAAAGGGACTCCAGCCTGACTATGTACTGTACTACACCAGGCCAGTTTTACTATTTTGTTTTTATTTTTCACCAACAACAATGGGCTCTTTTCACAAAAAAAAAACAAAAAAAAAAAACAACACAAAACACATCAAATGCATACTTGCACTCACATTCCTTGGTACTTAATGAAGTTCTTAAAAGCTCCATTAAAAATGAAACTTGAGAAAATATGCAAAATGTTTCATGTCGCTGAAAGTTGGCCCATTAAAAGTGGGGGTTTCTTGAAATGGAGCCATGAAAGAACTTCATCTTTGTTCATCTTTGGTTGCAACCACCTCAATCCAGCACTTAAAATGACCAAAATAATGAACAATCATAACAATTATCCTTTATCAAATCATGAACATGTTTCTGTACCAAAGGCTGCATTATTGCTGTCAAATATTAATTCTAATTTCAATTATTAATATTTTAATTATACAAATGAATTAAACATGAGAGGAGTAAGCAGAAAGAGTGGAAGATGCTCAAGTTCAGGCAGTTGGAGACATGCAAAGCTTCCTGAAGTTCTTATCACTGCTGTATAAAGTAATCATGACCTCTGAAAGAGTCTTTAAATTGGATTACTGTTGTGTGGTGCAATGATACACAGATCAATCTCTGTTATCATAACGGCAATATTTTAGTACTCTGAGATATTGCCTGTCTGTTATCTGCTCTTGCTGACTGAGGAACAAAGAGTTTATAATGAGCCCAATAACATGATTCTTTCAGGGTGGGTTGACTGCTGGGCTGGTGGTCGTTATTGGAGGTTGTTAAATGGCTCATTGGCACAAGGTTGGGAACCGTAGTGAAATGACGTTCAGGGTGGAAAGGCCATCAGTCAGTGTAAAACAAATCACACACTAATCAGTGGCTAGTCACTGATGGAGAGTGGATGGAGATTGTGTGCAATGTGTTGTGCAAAGTGTTTTTAAAAGTGCCACATGACACAATGGTGTGGATGTTAAACTTTACTGCCTGTGTAATGCAAGTCATTTACTCAGTCATGTTCCATGTGGGATGCTGCAGTCTGTAAGATTATAAAATAAAATGTTGAATTTAATGTTTGAGGTTTGCAAATGTTTATTCCATTTATACTGTATTTGCAACCAGTGTTAAGCTTGTCAGTAACAACGAAGCTCAGATGGAAAATGTGCATCTTGAGGATAATTAAATTATTGTAATAATTTAAAGGAAAGAAAAAAAAACACTGCAATATTAACAATGCACTATGGAAATCTAGAAAGAATTATCATTATAATTTTTTTTTTTTTTGTTAATAGTGAATAATGTTGGGGGATTGATTGTTACTTTCTTCTGTTGGAATATATTCTAAATAACACTGATCCGCTTTGACTTTCATTGTATGGACAAAACAAAAAAAATGGTATAAATGTATAAAAAAATTAAAAAAACAAAAAATCATAAAATATTATATTAAATTTTTTTTAATTTTGCTCTTTATTGTCTACTAAAATTTTATTTTTACAAAACTATGATAAAAACTATAAAATATCTGTAAAAATAATCTCTCTCTCTCTCTCTCTCTCTCTCTCTCTCTCTCTCTCTTTATCTCTCTAGATATAACAAACAAAAATTCATGATGGAATACAAACACCTATAGAATGTTTCGACTGTCCCCTGAAGTGCATTACACAGACACCAAATAATGTGGAAAATGCTAAAAACCGAAAGACAGTTGATAAGAGAAATCTGACTGGCAGACTGCAGGCCGGTGCTGTTGAGTCTGGCAGATAATGAATAAATTTGTGGAGTGCATGAGATGCTTTCCAATAAGACCTTCAGCACAGGTTGTGATTTCTGCTATGTGTGGAGTCAAACACCAGCTCTCTGAATGAGATCATGTATTGCATTCCTGAAGTGAACAATTATAATTGTATCCGACTCTATGGCTAAAAACTGGAATTAACTCGTTCCTCTCGCAGCCTGCAGTTAGCACTTGGTCGTGAAGCAGCCAGACCTGTCCATGGG
This sequence comes from Cyprinus carpio, assembly GCF_018340385.1. Classification (NCBI taxonomy): domain Eukaryota; kingdom Metazoa; phylum Chordata; class Actinopteri; order Cypriniformes; family Cyprinidae; genus Cyprinus; species Cyprinus carpio. Next base: position 19,553 of record NW_024873316.1, on the reverse strand, counting down.
ATTCGGGGACTATGTCATTGGAAACAGGAGGAAGTCATCCTTACATCGTGAAGCAGCCAGACCTGTCCATGGGATTCGGGGAAACTCACAGCGCAATAGGACTGTTAAAAGTAGATAATTGGAAACAGGAGGAAGTCATCCTTACAAAAGGCATCTACTGACGAGCAGCTTGTTACCAAAAGTGCTTTAATAATTAATGTAGTTCCCTTCCCTGTTCAACACTCTGTCTTTGATATAAGGTTACTTGGGGTCCTGCTGAAGGACTAGGCTAATAACAGTCGAACCTTTTCAAGTCCTTCTTCTTTCTCTCTTGCCCAAACATGCACCCTGCCCTGCGTCTTTTCAGGAGCGAGGGCAATCAAGCACAGTCTCTTCTTGTCTCTTTTTGGCACCATCAGCCATAATCGCACCCATTTTCATTTTTTTAGCTGTTTATTGGCCTTGCTTATCCAATTATTCCTCAGGTTACCCATCTTTCTGTAAATTTCAGACGAAGAGAATGTAAAAGCATCGAAAAACCGGATGAAGAATGAGAGACGAGTAATAGTGGGCAATCATCCATCAAAAGACAATCAGTACAGGATGAGCTAAGCAAAAAAGCATATAATGCTCCCCTCAGTGGGAGGCTCAGGATGAAGAATGAGAAAAAATTTGTCAAGGTCATCAAGGGTTGAGAAAATAGCTAGTTATTTTCTTGCATCATCAATGCTAAATGCCTGCCAGTTTGTTTGGGCTTTATTTTTATATTCTTCTAGCTGCTGCTTGCTGCTAGAAGATGATAACCTCTACAACAAGAGACATTAAAGAATAATAACCATCAAAAAGGGACAAAGAAATTCTTGCCTGACAACCACTGATTTAAACAATAATGCACATTTTAAATTGATGTTTATTAATTTTAAGACTGAAAATATCTAAAGAATCTATAATCTCTGAAACACCTTATAGCTTGTAACTTCAACTTTTTCTGCATTTCTATTTATGATTATACCTTTTTATGATGCATATGTATGAATCCGTAACATGCATTTTACGATTTTTATTTTTATTTTTATTTTTTTGCGTTGTTTCTAATGTAGGTATGCTAAGGGTGCAGTCTCATCAATCCTTGAATCCTTTGTTGATTTCAGTGTTGTGGCTGATTTCTCCTGCGAATGTGAGCATGTGGCAATGCTTTACATAACTAAATAATTATGAGTTATGTATCAGTAGTTAGTGTAACTGCAGGTTTGACTCTGATTACAGTGAATGCTCAGAGGAGTCTGGGAATGGATTGTGCCGGGAGGTGCCATGCTGTGCCGTGTCTGTCTCTCCATGAGCGTGCCATGGTTTGCTGTGGCTGCACTCTTTCCTCTCTCTCTGCACCCCCTCCCCATCCTGCTCTGTATGCAGGCCAGTGCAGCACCCTGTCAGTCAAGGTGGGGATCAGCTGTGGCCTGGGATGGGAGCATTAGCCCCCCGTGGTGCTCTCTCTCTCTGCACCCCCTCCCCATCCTGCTCGATTTCCACCCCGTGTGCTTCCCGGAGCGTGGCCATGCTCCTACCTGTCTGCTTAATCTGGGATTTTCTCAAGATAATGCTGTTATTTCAGGCCAGTAGCAGGATTTCCCAGAAGAAAGGCCCAGTTCAGCCCCTTTTTTTTCCTTCTGCCTAAATGTCATCTATTGTTCTGAGATATACAAGGGATTTTGTGGTTAACAGTGCATGAGCAGAATTTTGAAAGCATTTTAATATCCGTTATGATTGTTGTTAGACATCTCTGTTCTTTAAAACTCATCGGGAAGAGTCTATATAGTAGTATAGTAACAATAAAGCTCTGTTATCTCTTATCGAGTCAGAGATTGCAACAGATGAACTAGGATAGATCGCTCAATAATGAACAGCAAAAGAGGAAAATTCCAGTGGTGGAAAGGTGTAACAGTCTTTGCACAGATGTTGTCTAACCACAGGCCATCATTACTGTAGATAGGCTGCTTTGGATTATGATAGCTGTCTTTATGTATGCATTAGATTACTGTATATAATAGATTAGGGGCCAAGGATTTAACTAGGACCATCAAGGAAACTCTCAGGAAGTTCTAGGGATGTTTTCTGGATCTCTATACCGTCATAAAAAAGGGTAAAAGTAAAGTAACAAAAGTAAAACGTCAGTAATAAGGCTGCCATTTCTTTATGAATGAACCTTCCCTTTCATGTTTGTTTGAATGCCACATGGTTGACCACAAAACAGAACCCTCAAATCTTTTAAATAAACAGAAAGACTACAGTTCTGCTGCTGCCTTTGAAATGGTTTTGGAATACAAATCTAGTCAGAAGGTCCGGCTGCGGTTACGTGCCTTAATAGGCTATAGTTTTAGCCAGCTGATTATTCCCCATTTATATACCTTCATTTGAAAACGTCAGTTGGTTAAATCTAAGAAGGAATGCCAGAAAAGTCAAACAGGTAACCACATAATGACAGCAAAAAGGCTTTTAGAAACAGACCACAGTGAAACTGTAAAATAGAAGAAAACTAAGGTAAGTATAGGATTCCTCCTGCAATGCTAATGGAATTGTAAAAGATTCACACCGCTCTGACCATGTCATAGCGTATACTTGCAAATCATTGTCTGCACATCTTTAGATTAATAATGGAAACCGATGTGAAAATGAAGTCTCCAGCTATTCAGCACTGAGCACATAGCATTTCCTCAAAGCTAATCGTAAATTACAAACTAGACTCCAGCGGTTGTGTCCCCCCCCCCACCAACCTTCTCACAAATTTTGGTCTGTGTCCAGCCTCTGGGTTTGTAATTTGTGATTAGTGCAATGGGCAGGCCTTCATACTCTTAGGCCAGATTTAAGTCAATATTTGAAGGCAGTTCGTGATCATGAAAAGCCAATTTCCTCCAGATGTTTTGGGGGAAAAAAAGAAAAGGCAATCCAGATTTACCCACATTTGAACCTTTGGCCCTCCATACTAAAATTACACAAAGAATAAATGACAACCAGCAGTTGGGGACAACCCCTGGATGTTTACACTCGCAGCTTCTTACAGATGGACTGTTAGCCACACTGTGTGAGTAAATGCAGTTCACTGCAAGCAATAATGATTATAATTAAAAAAAAAAGAGAGAGAAATATATGATTTCAGCACATGCCAACTGCTCCTTGCATAGGAGCGACAGATTGTTCCAAACCAATTATAGCTCCTTTTGTTTAGCTCAAGTTAAACACAAAATCCTCAAAAGACAGTAAGCGTCTTTTGATTTCTTTTGAGCGCTGGCGGAGGTGGCTGCAGACGGCTCCCCGCACAAAGAGAGGTGCGGTAACGATGTGCCAGGCTCTGCCCAGATGGCTCAGAGGCACTGTGACCTTGTTAGCACCTGCTCTGCGGGCCCTTTGTGTGGGCATGGCCGTGGGCACGGAGATGGGCACGCACCACAGACTTCGCTCCTCCCAAACCTCCATCAGCTCTAATGAAGTGGCAGCTCTGCCCATCATCACTACCACCCTCAACCCCTCGCATTACCCATCAGGACAACCCCCCCCCCAAACAAAACTGATGGTGAACGGCAAAGACGTGATTTAAAATGAATCAACCATCTCAGGGCCCCCGAAATGTCATTATAATTAGGTATGTAAATCTTCTTATCATCCCCCGTGCCATGTATTAGAATGACTGCTATAAGCCCTAAGGTTGCCCTAAAAATATTCAATTAATAAATGACTGGGTTTTGATGAACTTTGATTGTTTTGGGCTGTCTTCCAAGTTTACCTTATCAGGAAATGTCACCTTGAGCCGGGTCTCAGTGGTCTGCTAAATGGTGTCACAACATCCAGCCCATCCTCTTTATTTCTGATTTAAAGTGCACTTTGTATCGCCAGATTAACCACAGCTCAACTTTAGGTTTTATTGGACTCCAATCAAAACCATTATGATGGAATGGTGTTGTTTGAAATGCTAAACGTATCTATTTGACCCAGTGGCTACCATCGAACATGCAAGGGCGCACATGCAATTCCACATGCAAACATGCTAACTGTATATACAGACTCAAAAAAGACATTCGAAAAGAACCGGCCTTCTAGAGGGCCAAAAGCAAATCAGCTGCAAAGAAACGAACAAATGAAATCCCAGAGTGGTGGAGCTAATGCGCAAACATGTTTCTGTCCTCTACGGCTCCATCATTTATTCAGGAAGTAGAGCGCAAGACGGCCGACTCGCATTTGCTTGATACTCAATTATACATTAGTGTACATCACTTGGCAATCTGTTCATATCAATTTAATTGGATTTTAATATTGCCTCTGATCTTGTTGTCCAATTAACAGTACTGGCTGGCGAATAAAGCAGAACCACACACTCTGTGACACCTTTGATCCCCCACCATATGGAGCTCCTCCATTGATTACCACATTTTCTGAAATTTCACTCTCTCAATATGGCCCGTGATGAATGGAAGAAAATGCACATCCCCGACGTGATAAAAATTTCACTTCCACTTGCAACTTCATTTATTTTGTTGACATCCTGCACTGATTAAAAACAATAAAAAAGGAGAGCCATGCCCTGAATATGGTATGCAAATAGAGCCCTGGGCAGGCATCTTGTGATGCCAGGGGACTGTTGCAGTCACTGGCTTGGCATTGCCTCAAGAATTCCCTTAAAGTGGCAGCACCTTTTTCCCAAAGACTCGGAGAGATGCTTCTTTTGTAACGGCTGTCACAACAACGCACTGGTGGGGAGGATAAGAAAAGTGATTTGGAGATCATTTTCTCTTTACATAAAGGGAAAAACTCCACTTGCATTCATTTTTCATAAGGGCTTACATGATTTCAGAACAGCATCACACAAAAGATTAAAAAAAGGAAATGAGGAGAAATGGTTCCTGTAGCAACTGTTTATAACGTTCTAATATTACCACGCAAAGACAGCTGCCATAAAATGAGAGCAGTTTTACCTCTCTTTACATGCTCAGGGGCAAGTGAGGGGCAAAAACAAGCATGTAACATAGACACATGCAGGGGTGCAATCAGAGCGGAGGAGTGCACAGAGCACTGACCCACTTCAGCTTAAAATCTCACTGGAGTCACCCAGAGAAGAAGATGTTCTTGAAGATGACTCTTCTGCTGTTCTTTTCTATTCTTTTATCTATCTGCTTCTCCTGTCCTCTCAGTTGTTTATTCCAACTAGGGCCCATCACAGTGCTCAACCCAAAATAACTCTACCTGAGATTTTTGCTGTGGATTTTGGCTCCTTGTTTTAAATGTGCTGTAAATCTAGGGATGCATCAATTCCACTTATTTAAATAAATAAGAATAAATAAATGTATAATAATATAATATACTATAATATAATATAATATAATATAATATAATTCACATAAAGGTAGACTTTTTAATGTAAAATATTTATAATGGAAATAGTATATTTCATATTAAAATTCTACTTTATTATAAAAATGTATTTGTTAACTTTCAAGGCTGTATTTTGGCAAAAAAAGTTGTAATTCGTAATAGTTTTTAATATAATTAAATGCTGTAAACTATCTGCAAAACTCTGGTTGTTTGTAAGACACAGACATAAAGAGAATGGCTTTTGTATATTAATTACCACACTGATCTTAGATTTAATAATTGTATAACTAGCTTTAGCAGTATTGGAAAATAATGCATTAATCCTATAAACTGTTTATGATATGTATATGTGTATGGAGCTTTCAAAGTTCAAATTTGAATTTGGTTTAGTTACGTCTGATTGATAACGAGTCCATTTAAAAAAGGTCAGTATTGATACCGAATCAGACTGCAGCCTCTTTAAATCAATCCCTTTTTCTTAAGTAAAATTTCTTTAATTAAGATTAAAATCAGTAAAAAAAAAATCTTAAATTAAAAACAGCATTTTACAAAGAAAATAATGAATTGAGAAAAGATAAATGGAAATGTTGACATTTTTTCTACATATTCATTGCAGAAACTGACTGATAAAGAAGTTGAAGAAATGTTGAGGAAATTATACTAATAGAGTTTGACAAATTAATGTACTTCAGTAACCCAGTAAATAAATTATATTATTTTGTATTACATACTAAAAATTTATCTCTGTCATTGCCGATTCATTGCTCACTTCTCTGTAACTCACCCTTCTTTTCACCTATATTTCACATGCTGTACCACTGTCACTCCTGCCGTAATACAGACTGACTAGGCTTTCTTCTTTCTTCCCCCTCATTCCTTCTCTCTGTCTCTCTCCTACGCAAGTATAAAAAGCACTGTTGAGTAGTGGCCTATCATTAGAATAATTAATTGTTCAATGAAGTGGCATTTTCAGCAGGAAGTACTCCAACGGATGCTGTAAGACAGGCATTAACAGGAGTGAAGTCATCAGCGAGAAGGGGGCTGTACTTGTTTTCTGCTAGTCAGACTAATTTATCACTCCCCCACCCCTTTCTTTCTTTCTTTCTTTCTTTCTTTCTTTCTTTCTTTCTTTCTTTCTTTCTTTCTTTCTTTCTTTCTTTCTTTCTTTCTTTCTTTCTTTCTTTCTTTCTTTCTTTTTTTATTTATTTTGCAAAGACCAAACATCAGAAATGTAAACATTATAAACATGAATATTTAATTATACTATATATATATATATATATATATATATATATATATATATATATTATATATTATACTGAATAACTACAGGAAGTAAAAATGGCCAGCTGGTACCACACACACACACACACAAAAGTCTATCTGTTACACGTCATAAATGATTTCTTGACCATTAGCACTTTTTCTGCATCACAGCTAAGCTATTCCTGGGACATATTAAATCAGCTAGGGTACGTGTGTGTGTGTGGGGGGCCATGGTAGGACATCTGCGCCTGCCAGATAATTCAGTTAATTTCTATTCCCTTGAACCTGGAGGTGTTAATTTGGAAGCAAGGCAGCCGAGTCTGAAGAATGCCAATATGTCATTTGAATGATTAATGCAGTCGGGGGAATTGGGGGCCTTTGTTTACGTTTTCATTTTGACATGGCAAAGCAAGGAGGTACGGTGCATGGTGCTCAGAGTTGAGGGCAACTTCTGTGGGCGTCCTGGGCTTGGTGTGCGGGAGTTTGTGTGCAAATTCAGAGAAGGCCTGACCGCAATGTTGGGATATAGCAGGGTGAAAAACATGCTACTTCAGCTCTTTGTGTTCAGTGTATACTAGTCAGAACAATCAAACATGGCACAAAAACACACCATGTGCCAAAATATGAAGGGTTGTCGAAGGCAGATCTCACACTCCTACAAGGAATAAGTGTCTTTTTAACTGTTGGCTAAATTAACTCTATAATCCTTTTATCATACATATATATATAAGATTATATATATATATATATAAAGATTATATATATTTTCTAATACATCTTCAACATTCAACATTTCAACATTTTCTAATACATTATTAAAATCAGGAGTCAAATCAAAATTAAAATCAAATAATATTAGTTAATGGACTTGAGCTAAGATGAACAAACAATGAACATTTGAATTTTTCTTAACATTAACAAAGATTAATCAATGCTGTAACAAATATATTGCTCATTGTTAGTTATTAACTAATAACTAATAACTAATAACTAATCATTAACTAATATTAACTAATACTTTATTGTAAATTGTAACCAAAGATTCTTAGTAAGGACAAACACTAGCCACAAAATTCGGTGAAAAACATTAAATTCTATAATAATATTAATTAAAACGAATATCTAAGAAAATTGTTTTGTAACTGCTTTTTATGCAGTATTTTGTGCATTTCTACATTTTGTGATAATCCTGTCTTGGGATTCAGTTTCATTTTGCAGCATAATTAAATGAAAGAAATATTATGTTTGCAGGAAATAAATTGCACCGTACTGAAGCTTAACTTCGGGTTCAGGCAAATGACACACTCTCTTAGTCATTTGCCAGGCAGTTAGCGGGCAGGGTGTGCCAGACGTGTCCCTGAGCAGTGGGACTTGGCTGGGGCTGCCAGCTGCCCCTGAAGGCCTCACGATGCAGCCCTGCCCAAGGTGAGATGAACTCATCTTGAGAGAGTTGACTGGCACAGGCATGCTCTGCTGGCCAGAGAACAGGCAGGGGTGTCCCCGTCCTATTCCCGTCTTCCTCACTTCTCATGCCCAACGAAGTGCAGCAAGCACTGACGGATATCTTGTCTGCTTTCCCTTTGAGCCTAGTCCCTCTCTTTCTCTGGCTCCTGTGCGCTTGCTTTCTTTCGTTTTTCCCAGCCCCATCACTTATTCATGGAACAGGTTCAACTCCCAGCACTGATGTCTGGAAACGACTCGTGGACACAGAAGTGACAGTGGGTGGTTTCGAGAGTGGCCAGCGTGGATAATAGCAGCCGGGCAATGGAGGGTAAAAAGGCTTGATGCTGTTAGAGATGCTGAGGTTAATAATCAGAGTTAACAAATGTACATTTCTATGTGCTTTAGAATAAATCTAATAAAATGTCAAAATGTGAGTCTGTTAAGAACGTTCAAGCTTTTAAATAGAAATTACACAAAATATGTTCACCTTTTGTAAATATGTGTAATGCAAATGATCAACTTTCAAGTGATGAAATTATCATATTTCTTCAAGGTTTATGACTAAAATTTGTTGTCAGTTTTGTAACTGCATCCTTGCTCTCATGCTTAGTGCTTTAACCTTCATGTTAACAAATGCTCTGTTTGAAAACTCCATGTCCTTTTAATGGCTCAAAATAATTGTAAAACTTCTTGAGTTTTCTTAATATAATGAGAGCTGATGATTAAAAAAAACTGATTCAAGGCTCCTTAAGATATATTACTCATGTTTGGGGTCTCAGATACCCTAGATATAAAATATAAATAAATGCTGAGGCTGCCCGATTGACGTACACACTGTAGAAGTTCACTCTTGTTAATAAGGTTTTTTTTTTTTTTTTTTTTTTTTTTTTGTCTTTCTTCATTCACACATTCAGAGACATTTTTTAAAACAAGTGGTTCATTTTTCAATCTAAAAATATTTGTTCTAACATTTAACGTTTAATCCACATTTAATTAACAATTCACCCAATTTAATTATTTTTTGGAAAATAATTATGAAATTACAAAAAAAAAAAAAAAAAAAAAAAAACATCCTTCAGTATGTGGAATATTATCTCTTTATTTAGGTTTGTGGTGTCTCGTCGACAGATTATCTATCTATCTATCTATCTATCTATCTATCTATCTATCTATCTATCTATCTATCTATATATTAGTCACTATTTGCAATCCATATGACATCTCGATAAGACTGACACACACACACACACACACACACACACACTGCACATCGGCTCTGAAACTATTACATGAAATGTTATACAAGTTTTAAAAATATACAAATTTGTGTTTATTATTCTGCAAATTTCATTAAACTGTTTAGCATTATTTAAAGTTTAGTTCAAACATATTTAAGACACTTGAAGAATGCACTGACAATGCATTTTATTTATCCATTTTTTAATGAGATGATGAAAAAAATAACTCTTGTCAAAACACATTTGAATAAGATGCTGTAAATCCTTAATGAAATACATACTGTCTCAGAGGAATTTAACATGGTCCTAAATCACTCTATAAATAGATCACAAACCAATTAAGCCCGTGATGGCTAATCCATGATGGGCCTGTATATGCTAGTTTTTTTTTCTTCAGTCCTCTGTACTCTCAGAAAACCAGAGTGATGGCTTCCTCATAGCTCGCCTGTCCACATCCATTTCATACACCAGAGAGAGCACATCTGCGTTTCCCATCCTCCCTAGTTTTAAATTCCCTCTAGGTGCATTTAAATTAAAATCGGTTCAGGATTATAAAATGTTAGATTCACCAATAATCTGAGGTCTAACGTGACCCCAAACCTAGTAACATTGTTGAGATAACATGTGTTCTAGCCTCTGATTGGAATGTCTGGAGAAAGAAATTAGCATGCCTCCCTAGAATCATTAACACTTACATAGTGTGTGTGTCTTCGTGCTCCAGAGAGACTGAAGCATTAGCTGCAAATCCTGCCTGCCGTCAGAGTTTTATCCTTGGCCTAAGAGCTGCCTGATCAATGGTCCTGCTCTTCTGAACAGCAAAACCCCACTTTGAAATCTTCTCACTCATCACACCGTCACCTCGAGCCAAAGCGCAGGGAAACAGTATGAGACCGGGAGAATACAAAACATAAGAACCTTAATGTTTTTTAAAATTAAAGAATTTGACAAACTGACGAAACTCTTTGGAGAGAATTCATAATTTCTTTAAAAATGAGAAAATGACATGAGAATTATGTGGGGAGCCAGCCAAGCTTGGGATTTATAAAACACTCAACAAATACCCCTTTGACTGAATAAATGTAAAACTACTCTGTTCAATTGTGCTGGCAAGGTGCAGAATTAAACCTCTTGAGAATCTCATGGAATCTGGAAACATCACTAATATTGCCTGTACTTTGCCAAAACCCATTACTGCTAACACCCATCCACCCCCCCCCAACCCCCCCCACCCCCGCCCCCCACCAAACGTCTGGAGCTCCTTTAAGTTGTTACTTATTTCTGCAGACAGATGTGATCATTCTCGAGCACCGATATATTATGTCCGTCATGTGACCTACATGCTAACCCTCATTAATATATATCATAAAACAGCTGAAAACTCATAATGTGCATTGATTTTTTGCCTGAGGCTTTTGTGTGTGTGTGTGTGTGTGCTCAAAGCAACACTCTCAAAGAGCATCAGAGAGCATGACACAAGTTATGACCTTTGATATTCGACAACCTAATAACACCAAACCTACTGGAAAGCTACTGGTTAAAGATGCTTTCAAGTAGCTTACACAATAGAGTGAGAGGCTAGCAACACCAAGGTCATGGGTTCCCAGGGAATGCATGAACTGATGAGAAATGTATATACTTGTAGTCACTTTAAGTTAAAGTGTCTGCCAAATGCATACACATATTGTAAATAAAATGAAAAAACAAAGTATGAACAAGAGAGAGAAAAAATATAAATGCAAAAAGAACAATCCAGCTCATGATTCAAACTAACAAAGCATGCTAACAATGTGTGTCTTTACGCTAAATCGCTAACTACAAACCCGATTCCAAAAAAGTTGGGACACTGTACAAATTGTGTATAAAAACAGAATGCAATGATGTGAAAGTTTCAAATTTCAATATTTTATTCAGAATACAACATGGATGACATATCAAATGTTTAAACTGAGAAACCGACTTATATTTTTAAGGGGAAAAAATAAGTTGATTTTAAATTTCATGGCATCAACACATCTCAAAAAAGTTGGGACAAGGCCCCATGTTTACCACTGTGTGGCATCCCCCTCGTCTTTTTATAACAGTCTGCAAACGTCTGGGGACTGAGAAGACAAGGTTGCTCAAGTTTAGGAATAGGAATGTTGTCCCATTCTTGTCTAAATACAGGCTTCTAGTTGCTCAACTGTCTTAGGTCTTCTTTTTTCGCATCTTCTTCCTCTTTATGATGCGCCAAATGTTTTTCTCTGGGTGAAAGATCTGGACTGCAGGCTGGCCATTTCAGTACCCGGATCCTTCTTCTACGCAGCCATGATGTTATAATTGATGCAGTATGTGGTCTGGCATTGTCATGTTGGAAAAAAGCAATTTCTTCCCCGAAAGAGATGACGTCTGGATGGGAGCATATGCTGTTGCTAGAACTTGGATAAACCTTTCAGCATTGATGGTGCCTTTCCAGATGTGTAAGCTGCCCATGCCACATGCACTCATGCAACCCCATACCATCAGAGATGCAGGCTTCTAACTGAGCGCTGATAACCAACTTGGGTTGTCCTTGTCCTCTTTAGTCCGGATGACATGGCATCCCAGTTTTCCAAAAAGAACTTCAAATTTTGATTTCGTCTGACCACAAAACAGTTTTCCACTTTGCCACAGTCCATTTTAAATGAGCCTTGGCCCAGAGAAAAAGCCTGCGCTTCTGTTTTCATGTTTAGATATGGCTTCTTTTTTGACCTATAGAGTTTTAGCTGGGAACGGTGAATGGCACGGTGGATTGTGTTCACACCGACAATGTTTTTTCTGGAAGTATTCCTGAGCCCATGTTGTGATTTCCATTCAGTGGCATTCCTGTATGTAATGCAGTGCCGTCTAAGTGCCCAAAGATCACGGGCATCCAGTATGGTTTTCCCGGCCTTGACCCTTACACACAGAGATTGTTCCAGATTATCTGAATCTTTGGATGATATTATGCACTGTAGATGATCATACTTCAAACTCTTTGCAATTTTTTCTCTGAGAAACTCCTTTGCTGATATTGCTCCACTATTTTTTCGCTGCAGCATTGGGGGAATTGGTGATCCTCTGCCCATCTTGACTTCTGAGAGACACTGCCACTCTGAGAGGCGTCTTTTTATACCCAATCATGTTGCCAATTGACCTAATAAGTTGCAAATTGGTCCTCCAGCTGTTCCTTAATATGTACATTTACCTTTTCCGCCTCTTTTTGCTACCTGTCCCAACTTTTTTGGAATGTGTAGCTCTCATGAAATCCAAAATGAGCCAATATTTGGGCATATTTCAAAATGTCTCACTACCAACAACATATAATATATCAACAATATACTATTAATAAAAAAAAATATTTTTTAGAGATTTGTAAATTATTCCATTCCTTTTTTACTCACAATTTGTACAGTGATTCCCAACTGGAATTGGGTTTGTATTACAAACAAATCAGCTCATTATGAAAGCACAAAAAGAAAACAATGCAAGAAAACGGTTTGTGTCAGGGTCAGTTTTTGTTCCATTTTAGTGTCAAAAACTGTAATCAGGTATGTGCACATAGTCACCAGAGTGGTGCAATATCAGGTTAACAGGCAAAAATCAACTGTGTTTTGCCTAAACACTAAGAACTTCTCTGATAAATATACAAAGTTTAAGGCATATGAACTTTGACCACATATGGGCTTGGTAAGCATAATTGTGTTAGATTATACTATACATGAAAATGCACTCATTTGTAATCATTACTAGAAAATGTATCTGATTAGAAGTTCAAAATATATAGATTTTCTATAATTGCATTTTACTACCATTGTAACACAGTCCAACACATATTCGGTTATCAAATTACAACCATAATTTTAAAACTATCATTTTATGCTGGGATTTCCATGAAAAAAAAAAAAAAAAAAAAAAAAAAAAAATTTCAGGTATCAGGTTTCTTTTATCCAAAATGTAATTGTCTAAAGATAAACTGTATCAACTAAATATAATTGCATTGGTCATTATGATATCAACCTGAGGTTGTCAGCTTTGAGTTCAATCTATCATTACTGCTGAAACCATTTACAATCCTGCCCATTCCATTTTAAAGAGTGGAAAGGTCTTGGTTCTGTGTGTCAGGTTTAAGTTTCCCTTTGCTGCACTTTTCACTGCAGGTCTCACCTCTTTTTGCTGTTCTACATTTATACCCTTTTAACAGCCACACACAAAAAAATGAGAGCCAGAACAAAGCCCGGACAATTACAGTAAGAAAGAACTCATCGCTGTGGGGCAAGGTGGACAGCACAGAGCCACGCTCAATCTTACACAGCTCTCACACAGACACGCACTGCTGGCAAAAGGCATCCACCCATCAGGAGCCTCTGAGAGGAAACAGGATGGGGAATTCCAAACAAAGAGACAGGCAGTTTGATTTCTTGCAGAAACAAGAGCATTTTCTTCCCCCCCCAAACTCAAAAATTGTGGTCACTGCTTTGACACACAGCCTGATGTTGTTCAAAAGCCTTCAGAAGTACAAAGCTAGCAGGGCCCAATGAACCATTTTTTAAGAGGTGATAGTGGGGAAAAAAGGAGTAAGGTCTGACTAATTTTCATTACCTTATGTGAGCGTTTACTACGAGCACATTATGAATTTATCAGAAGGTAGATGCAGTACTCTAACACACAGACAGGAGAAGCCAAAGTCTTCTCTCAGTGACTCTGTAAGCTCTCCATGGTGTCACACCCACACAAAACCCTGTAGATGTCATTCTGAAATAAAGAAGTTTTGCACATGAGTGGTTCTGCTTTTGTCCTCAGGGTTATGTTTAATGAAATTAAAACCTAGACAGTGAATGAGGACTCCCTTTGGAAGGCCAGACAGATTGAGTGAGGGAATGAGAGAAAGCTAGAGAGAGTGGGAGAAAGAAGGGGGTCTAGGGGCAAGCATAAGGAGCGCAATTAAAATTGCACACACTGCGCGTGAAATCTTTTTTCTTTTAAAAGCACAAGTCCTAGCTCTCTTTAGGGAGCTCATCAACCCCTTTCTCCTTTTTGAAGATTTCACATGTTTTGTTTTTTTCTCTCTGGTTAAGTTCAACGGTAGGCAGACAACGAGGTGCTGCCCGCTCCATTATGGCCTTGTTCTTCGCTCCTTGAATGCAGGATCATCCATACAATAAGACGTAAATTAAAAGTTCTCAGATGTGCGGCTGCACTGTTGGCTCATGCTGCTAGCGTACGCACATATACTCTCCGCCCCTGGATGGATTGAAGAGATACTCACGTTCACGATGGGAGTTGAAGGCCAGAGAGGAGAAAAAGTGAGGGGGCTCGCCTCTGCCTATCGGTGAAGTGTACGCTGTTTTCAACAGAATAAGCTGCAGTTGCACAATGCATTTTAAGTGCTTAAAGCTGCTATATATGTGTGTCCACAAAATGAGGTAAACATTAGGCAGTCGATCAACACTTATGTATCATTAGAAAAAATATAGAGCATTTACTCCCCCTTATATTGTTCCAAACCTGTATGAGGTTCTTTCTTCAGTGAAACACACAGAAAAATAATGTTTAAATATAATATACTGGAAACTCTTTTTCATGCAATTGCTTTTAAAAGTATGTAATGTATAGTAAAGAATCATAAATTGTGTTATGTTTCATGCTGTACATTCAAAGTCTTCTGAAGCCATACACTAACTTTGTGTAAGGAACAGAATAAAACATAAATCATTATTATTTTAATTATAATCTTAATACTCTGCTTTTGCTTTTCTTAGCGTGTTAAAGAGAAATAATCAGCAAACACTAAGCTAGCAGGCTAATTAGTTCTACGTTAACATTTTAAGACTAACTAAAACTGCACGTACAGTTAGTTTTAAAGTTATTAATTAACATATAAAGACACTAATATCTCATACTAATCACGTTTTCAGTGAGTGTATACTAATTATTAGCAATGTTGTACAGAGTGTATGAAATAGAGTAATACAAAATGAAACAGGCTGGCAATCCCAACACTATTCCAGTCAATGGAGAAAGTTTACACTGTATGTGGCTAGACAACTCAACAATGGTAAACATGTATACACAACATGCAATTATTACAATCCAATTCAAACCAGCACTCCAAAATTTTCATGATTAAGAATACCATACATGATGAAACGCATAATTTTGATCTATAATTTCTGATCATTAGTTTCTTTATTGTTTTTTTTTTTTGCTCCAGAATATAAGTTTGTTTTGGAATCTAAGAGTTATTTTTTTAGGTATATGGTGCGGACTTAATGCTGCCTTGAAAGTTTCATAAGATGCACGTTCATTAATAACTGGCCTTGTGTGTTGTTGTTTTAAATCAATCTTAGGATTTCAACTAAGGATTGTAATCATTGCATATTTTCTATGACCTACAGCTCACTTGAATTTGCTTTAGATATGACATTATGGTGGCCTTGACAGCTAGTTTTGGGGGAACTAATTTTATTTGTGTGTGTGTGTGACGTGGGTGTCAGGTGTGCTCCAGTATAGTGGGTCCAGCATGCAGATGGGGTGGGCAGCATGGTAGCCGTGTCCTCCGTAACATTGAGGAACACGTAATTGGACGCGGATGAATCATCGATCTGACACTTTCATCTAACTGCATTCCTGTTTTTACATTTCTCTAATGACACTGTTCCAAAGACAATCTGGACTGTTTTCCAGTGTCAAATCATCCATATCCAGAGCATGTTTCACCTCTTGACGCATGCATAATCATGTGTTCTTTCCTCTCTGTGTGTGTATGTGTGTTTGCTTGTGAGGTCATGTGTAAGAAATGTCTCTGGAGATGCATCAAGACTAACTTGTTTCATGAAAAGAAGGTATGCATGCAAGGACGCTGCCTGCTTAATCTACAGATGTGGGTCATGCAATACTACACACACCCCATCCCATTATATGGCTGTTGTCTTCTGAATGGGTTCAGGACACTACAACTGGGCATTTATCGGTGATAAATAAATTATAATTTATGTGCAGCCATGTTAAAATCTGGACCACAAGGCTTCATCAACGGAGCTCTTCCTTGCGTCTTCCCAAGTTAATTACTACTAGGTCAAAAAAGCAATTTGTACCATCCAAGAACAGACCCCTTTCCAAACACCTTGCGCATTAAATGCAAAAATGGCGAGATGCCTGGCAACACCTCCTGAAGCAAGCTGGTGCAGGGGTGAGAAAGACTGATGTTTTGACTTCGGAGAGGCATTAACGCATTCAGTTTGTTCGATTTGTTTATTTTTGCAACACCCAAGAAATACCAACTAAAAATTTTTACAGAGTCTACACCAACAAAATTTCTGAATAAAAATGCTTACTTAACTTAGTGTTCAAATGGAAAAAAAGGCATTTGTAATAAGTTACTAACAGTTAAGGCAACAGTTTGGAATGTTTTTTTTTTTTTTTTTATTCAGCAACTTAAAAGCTGCCACGGCCTTAAAAAATCTGTAATTTACATAACAATTAATTATGAAGTAACTTTAAGAAATGTTTGTTAAAAGAGCTTATAACTGTTTAGCACATTATAAAAAATATAATAATAAAAATACAAATATACAAACAATAATAAAAACATAGAAAGCTCCATCCTCACCTGTACACAAACCTTGTCCAGGGGGAACAGAAAAAACTAACTAAACATTAAAGAGTGAACAAACTCTCCTGACATCAACACGACAACGTACTGAGTGTGACAACCAAATTCCCCAACAACAACAACATGGCAAATAAAACATGCAAACGTTTCAACAATACAACCATATTAAATTATTCATGCCCCATTGCGTGCTGGTGTAAAGGTGACATAGAATTAAAACAACAAACCGTTTTCCGTTCCTGTGTAGACAGTAAAACCCTTCACCCCGTGCTAACTGGTGATTTAATACAATTTTTTTAAAATGTAAATAGAACATTACATTAAGATTTATTAGAATAGCAAGTATTGAAAAAACTGCAATAATATAGCAAATATTGCTATATTTTTTGGAAGCAAGATTTAAACCCCACTTTTGAGAAAACCTACCATACCCACAAAGAGAAAAGGATAGTTTGTAGAGAGAGAAGATAGAGAAAGAGAGATAGAGAAGTGTGTGTGTGGTGTGTGAAGTGTGTTGTGAGAGAGAGAGAGAGAGAGACAGAGAGAGACTGAGTGATGATTGAGTGAGTGATAAAAAATAGGAGAAAAATGGTGAAACAACAGCTAGCGTGATCAGACCGGGCGAGAGTGTCAAAGGAAGGAGAACTAGAGAAAAGAGAAACACTTTAATGCTGCAAAACCATGAGGAAGATATTCTCTCTTCAGTTCAGACAGGGTGGTTGACATAACACACACCCAGATCTGGATCCACCTGAATGTATGACACACATGGAGAGTACATGCCTTTTAGCTGCGCTGCATGTGATACTTTGTCACAGACGACTACTCTGGCTTTAAGGCAGAAGATAAGCTAAGGTCTGTATATATGTGGTGTGCGTGTGTGTTATTTTGTTCACTGACATTCACAAAGAAGTGTTTGTGTGTTGAACTTTCAGAGCCAAACAGGAGGCAACGAAGGGGACAGGCCACAGCTTTTTAGCAACATGATCAACTGGACACATTATTTCATAAAATTATTCTCTGTGTTGCATGAAAAATGCAGTCTGACTCCAGGGAAGGGGTATGTATAAATTGATTCAAATGAGGAGCTCTTCCCTGCCAGGGTACCGTGTGCTCAGTTTGGCCAGCTGCTGTGAGTGGGAGAACGAATGTAGGCCCAGAGGAAGAAGAAAAGGTGCTCCGGACACAGCCTGAACCCGGTGGGAGAGAAGAAAAGATAGAGGACATAACCACATCAAGCCCCATGGCATGATGTGTATGACGTTATTAAGAGTTCATCCAAAATGCCGTGCATCACTAAGCATCATTTGCATTATCTCATTCAGGACATCACATAACCTCCTCATTAAATAAACAAAAGACAAAACCAAAGATTAAAAAAGACAGAAGAAAAAAAAAAAAGAACAAAAAAAAGGTTTGTCACCCCCAAATAAAATTCTGTCATCATTTACTCAACCCTTTATGTCGTTCCAAATGGTGACTGACTTTCTTTTTTTTTTTTGTGGAACACAAAATTTTTTTGAGACAGGTTTTTTGTCCATATAATGACAGTCCTGAGACTGTGCGGGAAAAACAAAGAAAGAAAGTCATACAGGTTTAGAATGAAGTGAGGTTTTTAGTAAGGTGAGTGACAGAATTTTGTATTTTTGAAATGAACTATTTCTTTAAATGTTTGTATTTTTAATTTCGTGTAAAGAACAGAAAGTAAATTAGAAGTATATGTTTATATCCAAATGGCTTTGATACATCTGGGCCCCCTATATAAATAGTTTGGTCCTCAACCCTATAAGACTATTGGTGCAGTGGTAATATTCTTTTGCCAGTGTACAGATTCAGTCATCTTTGGCTTTGCCAAACTAAGAATAAAATATTCCTTATTGACCTGTATAATTCACAAGATTCTCAGGAGTAAAAATGTACAAAATCCCTTCTTGGTTTATATAGCCTGTCCATATTACTGTTTTAGGTTTTTAGCTAAACTGAATATCAACAGCATAACCCATCGCTTGCCTCAAACACCATCATCGTCAACATGCAAATGAGGGTGGATGACACCGGCCCTGTCCATGAAGTAATCCCATTAAATATTTTGTTCCTTTTAAACCAATGCCTTTTATTGCTTAACAAAGTGTGTTAAATAGCTTTAAAAATTACATTTTCCTCAGACTAAAATATGTTTGAAATTATATCAGTCTATCATTTTTTTTGCAATGTCGGACTAACAGACCTGGATAATGCCATTTACTCTCTCAAATATATAAAAATAAAAGTATAATAATATACAACCAAGAAATAAAATAAATACACATATAAACACCAAAAATATCAATAAAAAAAACAAATATATAAAATAAAAACACAGCCTATTATTAACATATATTGGTTGTTTATTAGTACTTATAAAGCAATATATTCTGCATGACCATATCTCTACATCCCTAATCCTACATACAATACCTAAACTAAACAACTACCTCACTAACTATTAATAGAAAGCACCAAATTAAGAGTTTATTGAGTCCAAAAGTCATAGTTACGGTTTTGTCATAGTGAGAATTGGACATAAAATACAGTGTGAACAAATGACACTTATGGAGTCCTTTCTCAGTAATAACATGAAAAGGAAAATAGGATTGCATATATTAGTATTTTTGAAG
>NW_024873315.1:0-3171 GCF_018340385.1 Cyprinus carpio | reverse complement strand
AAAAAACGAACACATCTATCCTTGTTAAAAACATTACAGGTTTAAAAAGCACACAAATGAATTATTATAAAAAAATGCCTAACATTTTTGTTTTGTGCCGTCTGTTTGAAGGGGACCCAACACAGGGGGGGTATGCGTGCTCGAGTGCCTAAGTCTGTGTCGGGATCGGCCATTGGACGACAGTGCTGTGTTAGATGAGTACAAGTGACGTGACCGACATAGTTGGGCGACAGCCGTTAATGATCAAAGAGTGGCCCCAAATTCAGAGACAGACGGACGGCAGTACATTTTACCAACAGCCGGAATCTAAAGTCGTGGTGTGAGTGTGCAGTTCGAGGAGACCCAGCACCATAGCCGTAGCACACCTAGCGGGCCACGTGTTTAACAGGTATGATGCACACCATATAACGCGAGTGTGAGGAAAACTTATGCAGGTGCGTATACAATAATTTGCTGAATAGTTCAGGGGGGACAGAGGCTCAAAGAACAGCGTGAAGTGGAAAAAGACCCAAATAACAGGAGTAAAAAGGAAACAAATCAATAGCAAGTGAGATGTAGTTGCACAGTAAGTCTAAAACATGTATACAGAGCTTATTATCTAGTGGCCATTATACAAGACAGAATTTCTCCACTGCTTGAAAAATGTCTTCTCCTTCTCCTTTCTCTTCTCTCCTAACCTACTTAAACAGATCTTTCTAATTTTCTATAGTCTCCTAGTTTTGATATACTATGTTGTGCCGGTCAAACTACTTTTTAACACGCACAGCTAGCAGCGTCTTGAAGACAAATATATGAATGTGTAATGAGAAATGATGTAGTTTGATAGGGGCTAGCTTAGTATAAAGTATTAAATAGTCCTGCCTATTTAAGGATGCACAAGTCTAATCACTAAATGAAATAAATACGCTTCCAGTCGATATATGGTTTATTATAGTAGGACAATATTTGGTCCGGAGATACAAACTATTTGAAAAATCTGGAATCTGAGTGGAGCAAAAAAATCTATAAATAATATTGAGAAATCGCCCTTAAAGCTATCCAAAGAAATCATTGGATCAGTGCATATTACTAACCAATATTAAGTTTTGATATCTTTATTGGTAGAGGAATTTCACAAATATATCTATCTATCTATTACATCTATCTATTCATCTATCTATCTATCTATCTATCTATCTATTCTATCTATCTATCTATCTGTCTGCTCCCTGTCTGTCCTGTCTGTCTGGTCTGTCTTGGTCTGTCTACCAACTGCAGAACCGCAGAACCAGTAACGTCATAACAGTCGGAGGACGACCCAGCGCCCAGAACCGACTGTTTGAGAGCGGGAAGTTGGGCGCGGGTAGCAGTGTCCAATGCCGAAGGAAGTGTAAGGGAGTTCATGTTTAGGACCGTGTTTGTTTAGATTATACAGTAAAAAAAGGTTTTAGACAGTAAAAGAATTAGACATTAAAAAGGTTTTTAGACAGAAAAGATAGACAATAAAAGGTTAAAACTATGGCGGAGCACACTGTAGACAAGGAAAAGAAGAAGAGAAAGAGGTAAAAAGTTACATGATTGGATAGATGCAACATACTTACAATTATAACGTTACGCTTATGACAAGACCGGCTCTGTAACTGACATTTTTTGTGAAAGGAAGTTATTTTGTAAGTTAAGGGCTAATATTTAGCAATATCCACATGTATCACTTTGTGGGGTTACATATTTATTGGTTGTGATTTAAATTTGTTGTTTGGCGTTGTATTTTACAGCATTTGTTAAATGACTGACCATGAGAATTGCATAACTTGTATTTTATTCACCTATAGAAGCACATATCGATTCAGAGAGGATCAGCAGCGTACCACTTCTGATCCAATGCACAACATGTTGCAGAAATTTTCACTGCCATTTTGTGATGCCCAGCATCTTAAACCACACAAGACGGAACAAATTGAACAGTTCATATGAAAATTCACTTCAAAAAAGGCTGTTGTTCATGGAGGTATGAACATCTTGAGTTATTTTTTTTTATATACAGTGGAAATAGATATTTTTTTACATGTATGCATTTGGCAGACACTTTTATCCAAAGCAAATTGCATTGCACTTTCAAGGTACACATATTCAATAGTAGTCCCTTTGGAATTCGATAGATGTAGATGGTTTTTACAGTACATGATTTAGCCATCAAATATTAATTTTATCTTCATTAACGTCTAAAGTTTGCAAACCATTGCACACTGAAACTTGAGCTAAAAAAACTTCAAAGAATTATATATTTGCATTTTGTTATAATAATATTTCATATGCATCCCATTAACATTTAAAACCATCCGGGATAGGTTTGAGGAAGTTTGGAGTTACACTCTGAAGCACAGGAACTGAGTGTTTCCTTTTTTCTTCCTGTCATATTTCAGATTTTTCACATTTCACAGATGTGGTTTGGGCTGCAGACAATCTTTTCATTTCCACTGTCTCTACTGTACAGCCACAATTCTGAGAAAATTAGATTTTCATAATCATTTAGAAGTATGTAAAGGGAAGCCGCTGTCCACCAGCACTGTTCATACTACTGGGACCCCATCAGCCACCAGCACTGTTCATACTACCACTACCAATCGCCCATCAAGCCACCAGCACTGTTCTTTATACTACTGGGACCAGCACTGTTCATACTACTGGGGACAGCACTGTTCATACTACTGGGACCCCATCAGCCACCAGCACTGTTCATACTACTGGGACCAGCACTGTTCATACTACTGGGACCAGCACTGTTCATACTACTGGGACCCCATCAGCCACCAGCACAGCATTTACGTGCCAAGCAGGGTTCGTGCACGGCCTGTTATTAAACAGAAATGCCCAATCTGCAATACCCTCATGAATAAAAAAAATATAAAAAAACATATTGACCGTAAACACACAAATCAACCAATTCAGGACATTAATGCCAGATTTCACCTTGCAAGCCAGTGTGTGGACAAATCAAATGGCATATTCACAGTGCTTAAAGTTGCAAGTGGTCAGAATAGTCCTCTTCATGTTCAAAACAAAACATGGGGAGAAAAAAAAAAAAAGCCTCCAACCAAACAAACGAAAACCAAATAAACATGGAAGTAGCACAGAGGAGTGGTATGTTATCCTATCAGTGTATGCATGTCAGATCTGTAAGTTTCTGCACAT
>NW_024873314.1:0-2457 GCF_018340385.1 Cyprinus carpio | reverse complement strand
AGCTGAGAAGATCACAGGTCTCACCCCTCCCTCCAGGACATTTGCGGAAACACGCTCACCTTAATAAAGCCCCTCTGCATAAACGGGGATCCCCCCTCACCCATCACACAGTTTCCCAGCCTGCTACCACGGGGGGGAGTTTTCAGGGAGTCTCCAGGCCAGGACCAGCAGACTAAAGGGGACAGTTTCATCCACCCAGGCTGTCGGGAACCCGGAACTCCCTCCCAACCTGCCCCCCCCCCCCCTTTTTCCCCTCCCCAGGAACTATGAACCCCCCCCACACAAATTAGGGGGATGACATTCACCAGTCACTTGTGCAGCATTGGTCTGCTCACTCACCGCCACTACCCCATTCGCATGGAACTACCTCATCAGTCGAAATAACTGCTTTTTGGTCACTTGTCACTTGTCATTTTAATCAGACTTAAGATAATTAAAAGTGTTTTTTTTTTGCACAAAAAAATTTTTTTAACTGCACTGTTGTTCATTTTAATTGTTTTTGCACTATATCTGTTTTTACCTGGCGCTGTTTTTTATTTAACTTTTATTTTTAACTTTTATTTTTATTACCCCTTTCCTTTTTTTTTTTTGTTTTTTTTTTTTTTTTTTATAATTCCCTTTATTGTGGCACTCCTATCTATTTTTATATTTGATCTAGTTTTTTTTTTTTTTTTTTTTTTAGGTTTTTAACGTTAATGCTATCTGTATGCACCGGAGTCTGAGAGTAACGAAATTTCATTCTCTGTATGTATGTACTCGTATGTGGAAATTGACAATAAAGCAGACTTGAACTTGAAACACAGGTCGCCAACTACCGGCCAATTAGCATCCTGCCATAATTTCTAAAGTGGCTGAAAAGTGGATAACTAAACTTATTGAACATCTGGATAAAGATTTTACCCCACTGCATCGTATTCAGTTCGGTTTCTGGCCCAATCATTCCACTGAGTCAGCGAATTGCTTTCTGATTGAACAGATCAAGTATTTATTGGATAAGAGTCCTTGTGTAGGAGCTGTATTTTTAGACCTTAAAAAGGCTTTTGATACAGTCAACCATCAAGTACTGCTGACCAAACTCACACATTGTTAACTTTTCTAAAGATGCTGCATGATCAGGTTTAAATCAGTATGTGTATCAAACAGAACACAATGGTGTCTTATATAGATTTGGTGGTACGGAATCTACCTGTGGCCATGCTCACTTCATGGTGGGTGGGGAGGGTGGGGGGCCGCAAGGGCTCAATTCTCGGGACCTCTATTGTTCTCAATGTACATTATGATCTTCCAGGTGTTGGCCTGACGTAAGTGCAGATTATGGCGGATGACGTGCTTGAATCTTTATACAGGCAAAGATGAAAAGATAATAGCTACAAACCTTCACAAATTCGATTACTAAAGTTCAAAACTAGGTAAATCCGTTGTCTTACTCTTAATACTAAAAGACCGTTGTGATGATGTTTACATAAATCAAACTGTGAAGCCAAATATTTTAAAAAACTGATTATATCACTCATTGGAAACAATACAGCCAACAAGAGTAGATCTTCTGTGCTTTTTGGGAGGGGAGGAATTGGGTTGGTGGCCCAGTTCAGAATATCTTTGTGGTTTATTAACTAGATTCAAACCCTCACTTGCAAAAAAACCACAATACAAAAGGGTATTCGATACCATACAATTTAATCTACAAAATTACAAACAAATCCGATTCTTCGACCGTTGACAGGAAACCGAGGCTGCTAAAGCATATCTCTCTCTGTGTAATGAATTTTTTTTCTCCCAGTATTGAGACTGCTTCACAGTGTTTGGTCACCCTTTGTGCGAAGTTTTGCTCTAAATACCCATTTGTTCAACTATCTAAAAAAGCAGTTTAATAACTATTTGACAGGAAACCACGAGCTTCCGTTGCAACTTCGTTTGCTAATGTTCGTCGAGAAGTACAATACTAAATGTTAGAAAAATTCTTAAAAATTTTTAAAAATAGCTGTCTTGTTTATAAATCTATGAATGGAATCGCCCCACCACCCCTGGGCGATTTTATCAAAAAGAGAAATAGCGAGATGAAGACTAGATCATTTACCCGGGGGGATTGTGAAGTACTATTTAGAAAATCTTCGTTTGCACAAAATGTCCTCTATTAAAGGCTGCACAAATTGGAATAGTATACCAACGGTAATTAGAGAGAGCCCCACTTTTGTTTCATTTAAGAAACATCTTAAAAGATGGCTGAATAATAATCAAAAATGTAATCATTAAGTATGCAGGTAAAATTTGATAGGTAGTTTTATTTATATATTTATAATAAGCACTTTGGGATTTCTATGTACAGGCATTTATGCATTTTAAATTAATACTACAATAAGTATAGGAACTTTTATTGTTTATTTAGCTATATATGTATATTTGTTGATATGTATATTGTCTGTTTGTTTTTTGGTTTGTATTTGTTTACGTTTGGGA
>NW_024873313.1:0-1981 GCF_018340385.1 Cyprinus carpio | reverse complement strand
AAGGCGCAGAGAACCGTCCTTCTTTCCCACAAAAAAGAACCCCACCCCAGCTGGAGAAGAGAAAGGTCGGATGAATCGGATGCCAGAATCGGAAATATATTTCCATGGCCCCCCTCTCGGGAACAGACAGAGAGGTAAAATTTGCCCTTAGGCGGAGACGTACCTGGCAGTGTCTATAACACCGTCAAAGGGACGATTTTGGAGGAAGAGAAGCAGCTTGGACTTACTGAACACTTCCTTCAGGTCGAGGTACTTGGCGGGCACGTTGACAAATTCACCGGCCTTCCTGCAAGACAGAACAAGACAGAGACGATCCAGCAGACACTAAACAAGACGCATAACACTCAGTGCTCCAGGCCGAAACAGAGTTATGTCACCAGTCCACCCTGGGATTAAGCAGCACCAACCAGGGTGGCCGAGGACAATGGGAACCTGAGGGGAGTCCATGAGGAGAAATGACAGTTCTTCAGAATGATTCCCGGGATGTGATGAGGTTATCGACTGGTAGTGTGATATGCTGTGGGTAACTGTTGACCAGTGAGTGTTGACCGAGATCTTGTTCGTTGAGAGGTAGGTGGGTAATCTGAGTTGTGTGCAAATGGACCGTCATAAGTTCCCTCAGCCCGGGACTCGAGAAGACGGTGACAGTGGATGTGCGAGTGCCCAGGCACTCTACCGGGGAGGAGGGTGGAAGAGGTTTCTGGAGCGAGACCCGCCAACAGGAATCCTCTTCTACTGCCGGGCCACCTTTTATGGGCAATCTGAGAGACACGTCCAAGGATCGTTCCCCGTTGAGGCACACTCTCGGATCCCTTCTTCTTCGCCCCGGGAGCGCCGGGCTCGACCCACCTGGCAGGGACTCGTGATGTCAACGGGGCGGGCCCGATCATCAAGCGTTTGCGTGGGGAGCTCCTACCGTTCCTCGTTGTACAGTGTCATACGAGGTGTTGTCCACCGAAGCAGGCGTGTATCCACTCTTAAGGCCAGTTCCCGATTCGATCATCGGTCTCTCTGGCAAGGTCCAGGGTATAATCTCATGTGGATGCCGGTCAGCAGCATGCGGAGGAGTCTTGCGGGCTTGTCCAGCGCACTTTCTGCGGAGTGAGGGTGCGAAAGAGCAATGGCTAGTCCGGCGACGCTCTTTTCACGGGGATGTCTGCAAGTGGCGGCCACTCTCTCCGGACTGCCCGGCAAACTTTCATTGCCTCCTGAGAGGGCCGAAAAGAGGTCACAACAGGGTTGAGGTTTTCCCCCCACCGCGCGTCCCAGGGAGCGCCGCATGTGGGACAGCGGTAAGGCACGAAGGCCCTTGAATCGTGCCTAAAACAGGTGGGTGGAGAGTCAGTCAAAAACATTGAGACTGGTCCAAAAAAAGCTGTTTACAAACTGGTCACCAGAATAACCTCCGGAGTGGCAGACCGAGAGCTCATCGTGGTGACGGACGGATGCGGGGGAAATCATGCGGTGGGTTAGGCCAATAGGGCTGTTGCAGTTTGTTTGCCCTTCTGGGGTGACCACGACACCTGCGCTACCATTGCCGCGACCGCCCCTTAAAGTTGCAGGAGATTCTCCTCCTGCCGTGTCCATACGGCCTTGTTTGGTGAGAAGTACCTCAGTACATCAATCCTGACTTGCTGCCCCTGCTCAGGCCGACTGTTGCGTTACGTATGGATAGATGAGACAAAGAAGGAAAAGTTAAAACAGATCCTTTTTATTCGGGATGAATCGCACCAGTCCTCAGGGTGACAAAAGAGGAAGCAGACACAGTTCTCAGAAATGCTGAAGATGCTAATGCAGTACAGGTCCTTCTGAATGTGATGGTATCTCCGATGATGATGATGACTAGGCAGCGCAGGCTTGCATGGGCAACTCGATCCAATGGTCAGATGTGAAGTGGTGAATCCAGTGTTGGTGAAGAGTGAAGACAACACTGCAACGGCGAACTTCCAGCCGGAGACAACCCAGGAGACACGAGGGAGCC
>NW_024873312.1:0-1888 GCF_018340385.1 Cyprinus carpio | reverse complement strand
AATATATAAAAGTAATAAACAGAGATTCTCTCACTGTGACTTCTCCTACACACAGCATTCAAGAAGCTATAAACAATGTAATACAACAAATGCAATATATGAGGGTTGGGACTGGAGATTTTCTCAGAAAAAGACTTGATGAGAACTTTCCATTGACTGCGGCTTTCCATTGACTGCGGCTAAAGATTTATGAAATTACAGATTAAAACACAAAATGCTCAATCATGAATAAATAATAAAAGTGTGTTTTTTAACTGAACAGATGATTATTTTGAAAACCTCATATTACATTAGTGTTCCTGTTTACACTCAGTTGCATTTGGGGCTATAGGACCCCAAACGGTTTTATAGTTAGACAGTGATGTAAAAAAAAAAAAAATAAAAAACAAAAAAAAAATAAAAAAAAAAAAATAAATTTTTTAATAATAAAACATAATATATAATTTTTTTTGTTTACTACCATCTCTATACAGTAATTGCCGTGTTATTTGGAGATACCAAAGTACTTTGGTACCTGTTTACCACAAAAACTACTAAACTATACTATATATTGCATCGTGAAATTATTAATGTTTTTGAAGCTAACCCCAAAACATAAACCTACTTAAAGAACTTCTTTAAATTTAAAACTAAGATGTGTCCGAGATATTGATCTACAGTACTTAGGTGTAGAGTTCTGCCATCTGATGGTAAGGAAAAAACCTAGTTTTTAGACACGAAATGGTTTTGTCCATAGATAAATCAGGCCCAACGCGGGCGATAGAGATCCACTTCTTTATACGGGATGTGGCCAACCGCTTTTATCATAACTTTTCGTGCTACATTTTAGAGAATTTATATAGGTTATAAACATTAATATAAAGACCTTAAAAATAAATGAGTCTTTCAAAAAGTTAGAAAATTTGTGTAGTTTTTTTTGATGCATTTTGGAGTGTCTCGTTTTTTACCAAAATACCAGAGAAATGTGATGGAAAAAAAACTGCCACCATAAGGAAAACACATAACAGTACAAAGGACTTAGAGTCAGATTGTAGTTGCTAAAGATTTATTTTGATGAACAAATGTGAAAAAAATGAATTAACTTTAGGAGATTTATGACAATAAAATTAATTAATTGAGATATAAATAAAACCGACAGCAAAATGCCCAGAAAATGAACAGAATTGTGAACAGGGACATAACAATAAAAATTTTGATAATCACATTCAGAACACTGAACCAAATAAAATCAATAAACAAGCTACAACAAAAAAAAAAAAAAAATAATACTACGGTAATGCATTGGTAAAAAAAGCACAGTCCAGAATGTTGTGAATGAACAATTTTCATGAACAAAAATCAGTACACGCTCATCTGGCACAAGTGCACGGTGTGAGCAGCACATATGGCTCTTTTGTAGTTTGCGCACTGCTTATCTGTTTTTGTATCCGTGGCCCGTGGACAAACCTTACACCTTTTTGTGTGTGTGTGTGTGTGTGTGTGTGTGTGTGTGTGTGTGTGTGTGTGAGTAAGTGTGTGTGTGTGTGTGTGTTTGTGTGTGTGTTAGGTCTCACCCCTTTTATCTTTGTTCTGGATTTGTGGCTGATTTTATTTGCTAAATTCAATACCAGTGCTCTTTGTGGCAGTCATAAATGTTGTGTGTGTGTACTGTGTCCGACCCCCCCGCCGATGTGCTTGTGTGAGAGATAGACACCACGTTTGTTCCAACATTCGGCCTGTTTATGCTCTAGGACAGACACTCT
Source organism: Cyprinus carpio (assembly GCF_018340385.1). Taxonomy (NCBI): domain Eukaryota; kingdom Metazoa; phylum Chordata; class Actinopteri; order Cypriniformes; family Cyprinidae; genus Cyprinus; species Cyprinus carpio. Next base: position 146 of record NW_024873312.1, on the reverse strand, counting down.
GATTTAAATGTAAATTTTTTAAGGCCTTATGAAAGGTTTGATTGATTTTTATTGCCAATTCTATTAAAATTGCCTCGTTTCCAGTAACAAACATGTGTGTGTTTCGTGTGTGGTGTGTGAGTGTGTGTGTCTGAGATAGAAAGTTC
>NW_024873311.1:0-1598 GCF_018340385.1 Cyprinus carpio | reverse complement strand
ACTAGTCAATTCAAGTAAAGGCAAGCAGATAGTGAACAAAAGGATGGAAGACATCAAAGCATAAATGGAAAGGAAGTAAGATTTCACTTGATGATTTGGAGGAGGGAAATAGTGAAAAGCCATAAAAAGAGGCAGTTCGATCTACAGGTTAAACCCTCAGCCACAAAAAGAAACATTTACATCAGAGCAGTTTCGATCTAAAAGGTTAAATCCTCAGTTGACAATTGGGAAGGTTTTTTTTAATGTGGGTGGCAGAATTAGCAATGCCTTGCTAACCGGAAGAAAGGGGGGGGGGGGTCAAGCGGACCTAAGATTATTTCAAAAGATCTTCATAGTCACCAACCTTTGGATCCCTCAAGAATGTTCATGAGGAACAACAGTGACACGGTGGCACGAACAATCACAATGATTTCTACACTGCCAACAGAAATACTTGCACTACCACAGGTGGCCTAAATCTGCAATCAGAAAAATGCTTGCAAGATGTGTTATTTGTCATCGTTTACATACCCCACAGGAAAACAAATAATGGCAGATTTACCATCAGACGAGGGATGTCCGAGATGTCCACCTTTGTAAAGAGTAGGTGTAGATACTGTGGGACCATCTCATGGTTCAATATGGATGAGGTTGCTTCTTCGTTAGACACTGATTCCTGTCTAAATGCTATACCTCAGTTTATAGACACACATTAGGGGTTGCTAACCGTTGGATACTGATTCCTGTATAAATGCTATCGACGTCCGATTTGTAGCCAGAAGAGGACAAGGTGAAGAGTTATCAGGTCAGACAATGGGACCAATTTTGTAGCTGCCGAGGCGTGGTGGAGCAATCCATTGAAAAATGGAACAACGAAAGATTCAGGACCATCTCAGCCAGCAAGGAGGTGAGTGGGTTTCAATCACTCCACTGGGTCTCCTACATGGCGGGGCATGGGAGAGATGATACAGCTCAATAAGAAAAAATCCTTAATGCAATCAGAGAGAACAAGTTCTTGATGAGGAAAGCCTTCAAACTGTTTTTCTGTGAGGCAGAGGCTATATTAAACATTAAGAATTTACTTAGGATATTTATTTTGCAAAGACCCATAACAAAAGTTTGCCTGTTGCAGGAGGCAGAATGAGTAGTGAAGGCAATATGTCTATAAGAACCTAAATTTGTGTTGCTTTGGACTTTAAGAATTTACTTAGGATATTTAAAATAATATGGCTCCTTCTGTATACATTTAAGTAATTGTTTCAAAGAGTTTGAGAACAATTAGGGGCCGGTAATGTAGGAGCCTATTTTGATTAGATTCAGTTGTTGAATATTTTTGTTTGAATTTGCTTCATTTGTAATCTTACTTATTTATGTTACCATTTGGATAAATATTCTGTAAAAATATGTAATATGTTAAAATTGTTTACTGGCTCTTTAAGAATCAAGACTGTGAAGCTTTGCGGCAGTGCGCTCTTTGGAATACAGTGGAGTTGCACAGTTTTCTTTACCGCATCCATGATATTGAAGATTAAAGATCATATTTTGCTTTTTTAATTTTATTTGTTTTATTGAACTGACAATCAAGATTAAAGGAAGATATTTTTATCAGAAACGGAGTA
>NW_024873310.1:0-3132 GCF_018340385.1 Cyprinus carpio | reverse complement strand
ATGTTTCTAACATCTTAAATGAAATGTTTTAGCAGTGCAGAAACTAAGCAAATGAACAGAAAGAAAGCACTCAAGTGCTGAAAACATTCTTCTCCTGTAGTTTAGCTCTATGCATAGAGAAATATCAGTTTAGCGCTTTATGGTGAGCAGTCACACTTGGTAATGCAAAAGCAAAGAACAGGAAGAAAGCACACAAAGTGCTGAACAACATTATTTCTCTGTTAGAGAATGCTATTTTGTACAAAAGTGATAGACTCAAGATTGCCCACATGAAATATGTTTATAACATCTTAACCGAAATGTTTTAGCAGTGCAGAAATCAAATTGTCAGTGAGTTACTAGTTTTTATGATCTATGGAAACATATGTTTGAGCTTCTATGCATAGAACTCTCAGTTTAAGCGCTTCTGTGAACAGAAACACTCTGTTAGTGCCAACTAAGCAAATGAACAGAAAGAAAGCACACAAGTGCTGAAAACATTCTTTCTCTGATATAAAATGATAGTTTGTACAAAGTGAAGACTAAAGCTTGCCCCACATGAAAGATGTTTCTAACATCTTAAATGAAATGTTTTAGGCAAAATGCGGGAGAAAACATGATTTCAGTGAGTTACTAGTTTTATGATAGTTTGTACATGAACATATGTTTGAGCTTCTAACATCTTAAATGCATAAAACGCTCAGTTTAGCGCTGCTGAGAACAGAAACACTCTGGTAGTGCAACTAAGCAAATGAACCGAAAGAAAGCACACGAGTGCTGAAAACATTCTTTCTCTGTTAGAGTATGATAGTGTGTACAAAGTGAAGACTAAAGCTTGCCCACATGAAAGATGTTTCTAACACTCTTAAATGAAATGTTTTTGCAATGCAGAAATCAATTTCAGTGAGTTACTAGTTTATGATCATGAACATATGTTTGAGCTTCTATGCATAGAACGCTCAGTTTAGCGCTTCTGTGAACAGAAACACTCTTTTAGTGCAACTAAGCAAATGAACAGAAAGAAAGCACACAAGTTCAGAAAACCTCCTTTCTCTGATATTAAATGTTAGTTTGTACAAAGTGAAGACTAAAGCTTGCCCACATGAAATATGTTTCTAACATCTTAAATGAAATGTTTTAGCAGTGCAGAAACCAGATTTCAGTGAGTAACTAGTTTTATGATCATGAACATATGTTTAAGCTTCAATGCATAAAACGCTCAGTTTAGCGCTTCTGTGAACAGAAACACTCTGATAGTGCAACTAAGCAAATGAACAGAAAGGAAGCACACAAGTGCTGAAAACCTTCTTTCTCTGTTAGAATGAATGATAGTTTGTACAAAGTGAACACTAAAGCTTGCCCACAAAAAATATGTTTCTAACATCTTAAATGAAATGTTTTAGCAGTGCATGAATCAAATTTCAGTGAAGTTACTAGTTTTATGATCATGAACATATGTTTGAGCTTCTATGCATAAAAACGCTCAGTTTAGCGTTTCTGTGAACAGAAACACTCTGTTAGTGCAACTAAGCAAATGAACAGAAAAAAAACACACAAGTGCTGAAACACCTTCTTTCTCTGTTAGAGAATGATAGTTTGTACAAAGTGAAGACTAAAGCTTGCCAACATGAAAGATGTTTCTAACATCTTAAATGAAATGTTTTAGCAGTGCAGAAAAACCAGATTTCAGTGAGTTACTAGTTTTTGATAATCAACATATCTTTGAGCTTCTAGTTTTGACATTAGAACTCTCATTTAGCGCTTCTGTGAACAGAAAACACTCTGTTAGTGCAACTAGCAAATGAACAGAAAGAAAGCACACAAGTCGCTGAAAACCATCTTTCTCTGTTAGAGAATGATAGTTTGTACAACGTGAAGACTAAAGCTTGCCCACCATGAAAGATGTTTCTAACATCTTAAAAGAAATGTTTTAGCATTGGAGAAAATCAGATTTCAGTGAGTTACTAGTTTCTTGATCATGAACATATGTTTGAGCTTCTATGCCTAGAACTCTCAGTTTTAGCGCTTCTGTGAAGCAGTCAACACTCTGGTTTCCTGAACTAAGCAATGAGACAGGAAAGGAAAGCAAACAAGTGCTGAAACCATTCTTTATCTGTTAGAGAATGATAGTTTTACAAAGTGAAGACTAAAGCTTGCCCACCTGAAAGATGTTTTTCTAAACATCTTAATTCATGAGAATGTTTTAGCAGTGCAGGAATTCAAATTTCAGTGAGTTACTAGTTTTCTGATCATGAAAATATATTTGAGCTTTCTATGCATTAAAACGCTCAGTTTTAGCGATTCTGTGAACAGAAACACTCTTTTTAGTGCAACTACTTAAGCAATGAACAGAAAAAAAAGCCCACAACCGTGCTGGAAAACCTTCTTTCTCTGTTAGAGAATTGAAGTGCAGTTTGTTGCAAAGTTAAGACTACCGTTTTTCGCGTGCCCACATTAATGAATAGATGTTTCTAACTCTTAAATGAAATGTTTGCCACCCCGCATGCAGAAACACAGATTTCAGTGGCTGTTACCCCTATTTTATTATGATCATGTGGTTTTAACTTCAACCTGTTGCTTGAGATTTCTAGACTGCACAACATTGAGTCCTGCTCAGTTTTTTGCGTTTCTGTGAACATTGGGAAACACTCTGTTAGTGCAACTATGGCAAATGAACAGAAAAAAAGCCCAAAATTGCTGAGACTCTGAAAACCTTCTTCTTGTTAGAGAATGATAGTTTGTACCAACCCAGTTAAGACTTAGCGTGCCCACATTAAAGGTGTTTCTAACGACCCCCCCCCCCCATGTCTTAAAATGAAATGTTTAGTCAATGCAGAAAGCAGATTTCAGTGGAGATATTAGTTTTTGAGCATGAAACTTATGTTTGAGCTGTTAGTCAAAAACGATCTTCTGTTTTCAGGACCAGAATCTGATTAGTTTTTAAGGCATGAACAGAAAGAAAGGACCCAAGTGCTGAAAGCATATCTTGCCCCAACAAAGAACAACCAATTGGACAAAGTGAACGACTAAAGATTGCCCACATTATTTGTTTTTCTAACATTCTTAAATGGAAAAATTTGGCATTTTTTAGCCCCCATTTCAGTGCAGTACTAGTTTTGATCTGACCATATGTTGAGCTTCTATGCATAGAAC
>NW_024873309.1:0-3187 GCF_018340385.1 Cyprinus carpio | reverse complement strand
AGAAATACTATCAACTTTAGCTAATTATGATTACCAATAATAATTAGTACCACGAACTTTAAAAGTGAATTTGCGCGCTAGGTCTTTTAGAAGAAAAACTAAACCAATTTGCGCGCTGATGGGAATACTAGCTTTGGTCCAACATGAAATGACAACCAGAGGACAAATGCAAGGTTATCGCTGGCTTCCACCCAAAATGCACTCATGCAACTTGGACAATCTAATGATAAATTAAAACCGACAGGCATTGCCATTAATGGCATGTAATGTAATGAGATTATTCTCAAGATTGTATTTCGACTTTTTTTTTCTCGAAATTTAACGAGTTTAATCTCGAAATACAACGACTTTTATTCTTCTGAGTATTTCATGAGTTTAATTTCCTCAAGATTGACATTTCGACTCATTTCTTTCTCCGTGCGCCCCTTTAACGAGTTTAATCTCGAAACACAACGACTTTATTCTCGAGTATTTAATGAGTTTATTCTCAAGATTGTTTTTCGAATTTTTTTCCTCCGGAATTTAACGAGTTTTAACTCTTTCGCAATACTTACTGACTGCTTTTAAATCTTCGATACACCTGGTGTTTTATTTTTTTATTATTTGCTTGGCCTACTCCTCTTCCATAGAGTATCAGATGTCTGACCGTTTTTTAATTTTTCTGTTTATTCATACAGTGTTGTAAAGTCTGAAACATTATCATATTTCCTCAGAATGACTTTTTTTTTTCTGTATGAAAAATGGTTTTGAGTGTTTTGAAGCCGCAATTTAAAAATACAGACAATTATGATTCCCTTGTTACTGGCCTTTCTTAAAAAATCCCCACGACAAAACCTTCAAGCTTCCAAATCGCGATTCGCAATTTAATTCCGTTCAATGACTTACTTTGCATCTGATGTAGACAAAGGTTTGGTGTGTTTTGTTTTAACTCTCCTCTGATCACTAGGTATGCATAATCACAGCATATTTTTCGCAACATCCAATTCAAATCACAATAGGCCGCGTCCTTCTCACCGAGCTGATGACTTGAATTAGAAAAGTATGTCCGTCTTGATAGAGACCAATAATTATATACCAAGTTTGGTGTCTGTAGCTAAAACTACCCCCCCCACTTTTGGACCAAATGTGGCGCTATAGAGTGCCTCCTCCACGCCCTTCCATGTGCTTTTTCGCCATTGTCTAGCTATAATCATTAATACTGATATGTGTTTTGAGTTTTCATGTAATTCTGAGCATTTTATCTGCCTCAAAAATCACTAGAACAGAATATTCAAGATTGACACGTTGCCACGGCAACACTATATTAGATATCAATATCCCCACAACAGATTTACATCGGGCCGTGTTTTGTCATTATTCTGATGAAGTTTGAAGCAAATCGAGTGAAAATAAGAGCTGAAGTCAAAGCATTGTGAAAATGACACACTTCCTGCTGCCAGTTTGTGGCGCTATAACTTTGACTCCTAATAGTCACATATATGCGATCAGCATCATACATCGAACAAATCCGATGAAGTTTGATCTAAATCAGAAATGTTGTGATGTTATTAGACATTTCCTGTTTCTTCATCATTTTTACCTTTGCCCTAATGTCAACGCCCTCGCCACGGACAAACCGTTCAAGATATCAAAAATCCCCTGGCAATTTTTGCATCCCCATGTCTTTGACATCATGTTCACATGAGTTTCGTGGTAGAACGTGGTGTGAAAACCTCAGAGGAGTATATCAATTCCAGAGCATGCTTTTTTTAAACAGGAGCCAAATAACTCACTTCCTGTTGGGCGGAGCCTATGACTAGAGCACGAAAGTTGTTCGGCTCAATGTCTCAGATCTATAGTGTACAGAGTTTCATATAAATACATGCAAGTATGTGTGAGCTATGGTTCAGATTTCTGAATTTGTTCCAGGGTGCGCGTAGAGTCCCTGTGCCACACCCGCGGTCCCAGCCTCTGCGCCGTCCTGATGGCCGCAGGTTACAATGTGTGGTGCCAATTTTCAAGAGTTTTTTGAGTATGTTAAGGCCCCCAAAAAACCCCCGGAAGGTTTAAGGAAAAATAAAAAAAATATAAGAATAATCCCTTAGGAAAACAATCGGGCGTCTTCGCCTTACCTTCGGCGCTTGAGCCCTAATAATAATAAATAATAATCTATAAGACACAGCAATTCCAAGAGGGTCCCTCTGCACCATCGGATGCTCGGCGCCGCTAATAAATAATTAAAGCTGCAAGCAGCAAGTGAACTGGCCCTCGCGCCCGAATCTCACCGCCACGATGGCTTTAGTAAAAAAAGGCGAACGTGAGAAATATGCATTTAATTAAAGTTTAAATTTTAAGTGGCAATATGTCAAAGTGTCATTTATATGTGCCAATTCTTCCTGTTTGCCAGCAGTGGCCGCTATCATTATAATGGTGAATATTGGCCTTCAAGTGTGTTCAGGCCATCAACAAACACAAACCAAAATGCAAGCCACGACCACTTATGCCCAACATGGAAACGCTCTTTCGAACATTGAGGTTTGTGGTGAATATCGAACAGCTTTTATGCCGTGAGTTACAACAATTCTCTCTTCTATGGTCGGACAAGACCAAATTTTGTCACCACGCTATGGACACGCCTTTGCTTTATCAAAAACTCAAAATCTCCACAATTTAACATTGCAAAGGCCTGTAAGATTTAGACTGACCAAACTAAAATGTTAGTGGCATTAAATTGTCTTGGAGTAGTTCGTTACAGCGTAAAACATGACACTTTCCTGTTGCCATCAGGTGGCGCTATGACTATAACTGAATTTAGGGCCATGTAGACTGTTCGAGTAGGAAGGGTCCAGTATCAAACATTTAAGTTTGGGGCAGATTGACATGTATCTGTCTTATTTTATAGCAACTTCCTTTTTCATGGCGAAACATCGAACATTCGCCAGGCCGCCACGGACCCGCCTTCCGAAACCTCAAGATCTTCGCACTTTAACATCGCAAAGGCCTTTAGATTATGCATACCAAATTGGTGTTGAATCTGAATTCTCCTAGAGGAGTTTCGTTAACCGTACAGGGCATCAAAGAACAAAAATTATGCAAAATTTTGCTATAAAATAAAATAACCGACTTCCTGTTGGGTTTCGGATATTGCTCCAGATTCTTTATTTGTAGGTACGATCTTTTACATATGTGTACCTATTTTCGTGCATGT
>NW_024873308.1:0-2229 GCF_018340385.1 Cyprinus carpio | reverse complement strand
TTCACAGAAAATACCTAAGTTTTTAACACACGTGTGGAATAAATCAATATTTGTTTTGTGTATTTGTTTAACGAATTTCACTTGATAAAGAAATTAAAAAATTTATATATTTTTTTATTTTACTGGGGTTCTTATTTGAAAGTGTGTTATTTAAGATCTGTTTGGGCCATCTCCCTGAAGAAAGTTTATTTCGATCTCACTAGGTGCCAGTAAACAGGGGAAAGCTTGATTTTCATTACATCTATCTTTTTTTTTTTTCGAAGTTAATTGAGTTTGTTTGAGAGGAATAAATACATGTACACTAGGGGTCTCCATTCTGCGAGTTCAGGCATATCTGAATTTAATGTGTGCCTCTTTCAGAAATAGGTACATAATTTTAACTGTAAAATGTGCAAAAATTCTACAGAGGGGATAAAGGCTTGGGGTTCAACGGTGAGTTCCTGTACTATATACAAGTAAAAACTGTAAAAAGATCTATTTAGAACATACGATTTTCATGAAATTTTGCAGGTGGGAATGCTATCGGTTATTACAGATTTTAGAAGTAAAAAGCAAGAACAAATGAACGTATAATTGACAGCCAGAAACTGTAAACTGACATTCCCAGATTTCCCTTCATTACATTTCACATTTTAAGATATTCTGCTTCAAATAATCATGTTTTTTAATAAGTTTTTAAGCTTATCAGCCTGCACATTTGGTCTTTTATGTTACATCTCTCTTGCTGTTTTAAATGTTTATTGCATTATTTTAAATTTGTCATGTGAGCTACTATGATGTGTTGTTTCCTTTTGAGCCTTTTGCATGAATGACTCCCAGGTGCAGATCTGTATACTAGGCATGCTTTAAACTGTGGCTTTGATGTTATGATGACACTCATTATTGGTCAAGTGCCTTACCGTTTATCTCATGTGCCTTATTTGGTGGCTGTCAGTATATGTTCAAATTAGAAAACACACATTTTACTAGCAGTGGAATGTTGAACTACTGGTTAAATGGAAGGAAATTAAATTAATTCGTTTAAATGAAAATTTTTAATGTTTTTTTCTTTTGTCTTTTTTTTTTTACAGCAGCATCATTCTTTTAAAACAAGGGTTTGTTACAGGTCAATACACAGTAACAGTAATAACAAAACTATATTCATAATTGAAGATGATAGAAACTGACAGAAAATCTTTGGTATACTACAGTTTTCTATTGATTATGTAGACAGGAAATATGTATTTCATTCAAATAATTTCTAGTATAAAACTATGCTAGGCAGTTATTGTTGACATACAGTCCATATGACATTTACTTAGATTTCTGTGCTGTTGTTGTGTGTCTCTAGTTTCATAAAAATAAATTTATACTCACTCATCTGTGATCTGATGTTGTCTTTTGTTTTTTTCATCCTCTTCATTCGTTCTTTTTCTCTCTTTTTCCTCTGCTCTTCTTCTCTCTTTTTCATCTTCTGTAAAATCTTTCTGTCTATTTCAAAATGGCAGCCGTTGTTTTGTGCCACTGTCCTCCTCAATCCTTCTCCAGCAGCTCCTTGATCTGAGTGTGGTCCACTCCTGTTCTGATTGTTGGAGAACCATGATATCGTGTCCACACTTTATCCAACCAACCACTGTGATATCCTCCTTCATACTCTCAATGTCCTGCTTCTATAGAATGTGGGTCTGACAGGAGAGTATCCACGAAGTGAACAGCACTATAGTCGTGACTCCAGAGCTCTCCTCACCGAGAAGATCCAGATTGCCCTTCCTGCAGTTAAGCTTTTCTCTCAGTCTCTTTAAAATTAGTGTTTTCCCCCCCACCCACGTATGATCAGTAGTTACAGCGTTGTGTCCATGGCGGACACCAGAGACACACTGAGCACAATCTCCTGTTTCAGTAACATCAGAGCTCTCCTCTAACAGTGTAATTCCTCCACCATCCTGGAGCTTCAATGACCAGTGAATGTGTTCTGTCTGCTACTTCTCCTTTAATGTCTCCTCAAACACGTGAGCAGACTTGTCTTTCAGTTTTACAAATTCTCCTCTATGCTCCTAGGATGCTGGGTTTCTGCTGTTTTCCTGCTGCGAACCTGCCCAGCGCTTCGATACCCCATTAACACCAATCCTCAGCTCTGAGAGTGTTGGAGCTCACCTGCCAACAAATAAGAACAAAACACACTTTAAAATCAACATGATTTGTACTGAGATCAGTTAAAATCTGCTCTATATAGCTTCACAAAATCTAAGT
>NW_024873307.1:0-8579 GCF_018340385.1 Cyprinus carpio | reverse complement strand
CACCAAAAAGTGTCTAAATGTCTTTTGAAAAAGACCATGACTATAATCTAGCATTCATAAAAATGAAATAGGCTAATTAAATTTAAGTAATTTTCCACTGTATGCACAAAACTGAAATGAAAGTTGACAAAAAGTGACAAAATGTTGCCTTTATTTTGTTGCCTTGGTTGTCTGTTAGACTATTTTAGGCATTTCATATTACTCATATTTCTCTTTGTTGTGATAAGTACTTGTTACTGTAGGCATAGTTGTGGGAGTAGCTCATGTCTGGTCTCTTCAATAGGCTATTTTAACAGATTCACTCATAAAATACCTACAAGGCACTTCAACATCTCCATTTATTTATTATCACAATTATTTACTTTTTTGTTCATTTTGACTCAAGTCCCATTCGTTTACATAGAGAGGGCGGAGTTTATGACCTGTACTGCAGCCAGCCAGGGTTGTGGCTAGAAGGGATACAGCTCCGACCGGAAACTAACAATGACATTTAATTTTCTACCTATTAGATTGTGTTTTATTAACGTCTACACCTACCCCAACCCTAAACCTACCCCTTACAATAATGAAAAAAAGTAAATTTTTTTGTTGTAAACAATGTGTATTATACGATGTATTGATGTGCGCATGCCCCAGTAGTTGGCCGTAGCGTATCCCTTCCTTCTATGAGCCTTAACCAGCCACCAGGGGGGGCGATCAAAAAACGAGCCCGAGCTTCACTTTTGCACACGACACAGGCACACACACACACACACACATACCACACACCACACACCTACACACGCACACCACACAGACACACACACCACACACACACACACACACACACACACACATCACAAACACAACCACACACACACACACACACACAAGCGTATTACATGATGAAGAAACTGTCTTTATAAAAAAATCGCTTTAATTGGTGTGAACTTTTGTAAATTATGTAGCTCTTGTTTATCAGTGGGAATAAACAATTGAAAGTCACCTTCTTCATCCTGTCCTTTTGTTTTCAACGTTTTATTGTATTATATTTACTCAAATAAAAATCAATAATATAATACTATAACAATAATGTTCATTATATTTTACTATATTACTGTATTATATTTACTATATATTTACTATTTGTATAACTATATCTGAGAATGTTTCATATATATATATATATATATTATATAATATATATATTATATATATATATATATACTATATATATATATTATCTAATAGTTTATTATTAAAGATAATTAAGATATTATCTAAGTTTGATTCTGCAAAAAGCAAAAATATGTGTCAAGTTTCGTCTGCAGTGGCGCCCCCCCAGAAAATTTTAATAGGGTGGCCAGATGAGGCCACAGTAAATCTTGGGGTGGCACACCATCAAAAAATAAATAAATAAATAAAGTGTTTGCAATATTGAAAAAAAAAAAAAAAATGATATCTCTGTGATTTCTGGGATTTTATTGATAACGAAAAATTAAATTATCTCTATCTCTGTGCACCATCTTTTAAGTCAGACACACACTTGCCATTTGGGCTGTTACCAAGCAAATGCAATCAGTATCAACAAAATTGATCTTTGCAATGCAGAGAAAACAGAAACTGCATCTGAAGTGCCATTTAGATGTTTTTTACACACTGTTTAATGGAGCTCTGAGGGACATGGAATACTTTAACCTGGAGTTACAAATTAATAAATAATATTTTGATATTTTAAACATAAAACATTGAAAACTGATGTTTGAAATTAAATGGTATCTTAAATACCTTAAATGTGAAATTAAATCAGCCAGTAGGTGTCAGCGAGTCACTGTTAATAAGTGAGTCATTGCGATTGAACCGAATCTTTTAAACGGTTGATTCAATTCCAGGAACGAAACAACACTAGCATGTGTGCTCAGAGACGCACAAAAAACAGTGGGCTGTGTTTGGAACAATCGATGACTTTTGTTTTTTTTAGAAAAATACGAAGCGCAAAAATAAAACTGCGCATGAGTTTGTTGTCTAAAACGTAAAACTCTTGATATTAACTTCTTTGTTTATTGAACTGTATGAAATCAATGTCCACCATTTGCTTTCAAGACTTCAGGAGAAAAACGTTCACTCATTCTTCCGGTGATAGTAACTATATTAACCATGATTATAATAAATTATATATAGATCTATCTAAAATTAATAGTATTTAAAATAGATTTAAATTAAATAGTAGCCACTAGCAATCATCCTAGGGGTGGGCCACAGGTGATGGCCAGAGTTTATACAGGGGTTGGCCAGTGGCCCACCCCTTGCCACCCCTTGGGGGGCGCTTGAGACCCTGGTTTCGTTTAGGCCTTTGATCCTACGTTTTGACGAAGTCTGAATATTACTGCAAGACATGGCAACCCTTGAATAAACTGGAATTTGTTATACTTGTTGTACTTTACTAGAAATACTTTCGTTTCACCATGACCTTCAGCTTTAATTTTATCTTGACAGTGGGAGTGGTTGATCAATTCATAGGCATGTAGAGTCTACATTCTTGTGTCAGATTTGTAATTTTTTTTTTTATATAGATATAGATCCGACCTTGGCGTTGTCTATTGACCAGGGTCCGGGTTCACAAAGCAGGCAGCGCAAAGCTGATCGTATTCAGCAAGAACAGTCCTACAACCACCTGTCATTTTTCCTTCTTTGAGAAAAATAAGAGGGATAGTTTGTTCTTCTGAAAAAAATATTTCAGAACTTTAATATGATTTGCAACTTATAGAATTGCACTTTAAGAACTTTTGGAATTTATTTTAAATTCTTCCTTTTCGTGAAAGATTTCAGCCCCAGAGCGTTTGCAATGTACACCTAATAATATACGCTACTTGAACATGGAGTCACAACAACAGATGATGATTGCGAGTTGGACTCCACATGGGAAAGACGAATACTGAACATAAAACACCCAGAAAGAAGGTATGCTTGGATTTCAGTGCTATGTAATTGATTTTCATTTCCCTGTAGTCTCTTTTGTTGTTTTAAATTAATCCTAAAACAGCGCGCAGTTGTGCACACATCGGTCGCAACATTGCATTTCTTTTGGTAAAGTCATGTTTTATTGATGGTTCTTTTTTTGATTTTATTTATAAACTATCTACTAGCTAACGCACCTATAGCAGTGTTATAATGGAGTTGCGTACTTTAATTACAAAATAAATGTAAATCTGATTTACATTACTGAAGAAAAAAAGTGTAATTAAAAATGTTTTTGCTGCTTAGGAAAATGTTAACGATTAACGAAAGGGGGTTCAATACTCTCTCTCTCTCTCTCTCTCCTCTCTCCTCTCTCTCTCCCTCCATCACTCTCTCACACCACCACACACCAACACACACACACACACACACACAACACACACACACACACACCACACACACACACACACACACACACATACAAATTTAATTGATTTCTTTCCCAAATTGCCTTGACTGCTTCTAAAATATGAGACACCAATGTTCCAGGAGTTTTATGTCACAGACAGAATCGGAACACATTAAATTGTTTTATAATCTTAATTTAAAGTGATGAAGGATTTTGAAAGTCTGACAGTAAATCAGTGTTGTATCTGTAAGGTTAACCCAGCCTATGGTTTAAAGTTTTGAAAATGAATTAAACAGTTGAAAACATTTTATTAGAAATTTAGAAGTAATCAAAAAATATTCAATTCTAATTAATTTTTTTAATGAAGTATTTTAAATATTTACACTACTTATTACATTTTAAATAGGGTAACTAGTTATCTGTAACCTATTACATTTCCAAAGTAACCTTCCCAACACTGTTTTATAACAGATTAGATTAGATTAGAATTATATACACTATACTGGTAATATCTGTGAGATTATACGATAGGTGTACTATGAACTCTTATACGATGGATTTGTATAGTCAATGTACCCTCCAGGCCAAAACCCCCAGGGGAAAACTAGAAATTATGAACATAATGAACAGCCATTTACACGAGTGCAATGACCAGTAAAGTGGCAAAGAGAAATATTTGCAGTGTGCAAATGGGATTAACTCAGTCTTTCTGGATGAACAGACAGTAATGCAGGTAATAAAAGTTTACTGTTTTTTTGTTTGTATTGTTAAATCAGATAGTTAGTGGATGAGGAGGAGTGAGGAGTGTGTGTGTGGTGGTTAAGGGGGGTGTCAGAGGGGCAGAGTTTCAGTAAGGAGACATGCTGTAGGGAAAAAAGCTTATTCCTGAATCTGCTGGTCCCCTTGTTCCCCGGAGTGCTCCGTCACAGCAAGAGGTTAAACAGTCTATGGTCAGGGTGAGAGGAGGTCCCTTAAGAATGCGGCGAGCTCAGATAATAGACAGTGTTTTTCTCTGGATGTCCGCAATAGCAGGAAGTGTTTTGTCCCCTGTTGATCGTTGGTGCGGTTTTCACCACCCTCTGCAGTGCCTTTGTCGGTCAGCAACTGGATGGCAGTTCCGCCATACCAAGACTGTGGATGCCAACTGGTCAAGATGCTCTCAGATTTGCAACTCACCGGTAAAAGTTCACCATGCGATGTCTGAAGACCGGAGCTGGTTCTATCTGTCAGTGTCCTGAAGGAAGAAGAGCGCACTGGTGACGCCTTCTTGACCAGGCTGGATGTGTTTGTGGTTCCAGGGGGACAGGTCCTCAAGATGGTGGTTTTCCCAGGAACTTGAAGCTGGAGACACGTTCACCGTTGTTTTCAACACCCATCGGCCGTTAATGTGGACTGGGGTCATGCTGCTTCCTTTCTTGTCTTCTTCGGGAAGGTCAAACAATGAGCTACCTTTGGTCGTGTTGGTTGTGCAGGAGGTAGGTGGTTGTCAGCAGCGCACCCCATGAACAACGTCCGACCCGGATTCGCACTGTACCTCCATCCCTGTAGGTCAGGTCTCATCATGTATTGTCATACTAGATGACGGCCAATCATTCGTGGTGGTCATCTTGCAAACTTAATGAAGGGGTTGGATCCATGCACAGACTTGCAGTTCCGTGGGGTAGAGAGGCATGGGCCTCAGGCACACAGCCCAAATGGGGTACGCCCGTGGTGAGTGTGATGGTGTGGAGCAGTGTGGTGGCCTGATCCTAACATGTTGAGGGTCCTGGTTGGTCAGAAATACCCATAATCCCAGTTGCAGAGGTATGTGTGTTTTAATGTCCAGTGCTCCAAGTTTTTTGTGGTCAAGGAGGGAATGACAGTGTTAATTGCTGAGATCTGAAGTCACAGCAAAACAACATCCGTCCATATGTTTTGATTTTATTGTCCAAGTGTGTGAGTACAGAGTGCAGCACTAGTGCCTACTGCATCCTCTGTGCTCCGGATTTCTACGGGTAATAGAGACGTCATGAGCCTCGCGATGGTTTACGCGCCCGCCATCTTGGGTCTTAATGTAATGTGATACCATGTAATTTACACTGTCCCTCACGTACAGTACCCCTTTTTTTTGATTGAGACAACTTATTGTTGTATGTTTGTGCTGGAAATAAACCCTACTTTGTTTTTTTAGAAAACACGTGTTTTTATAATAAGTTCCCATACTTTCCACTTTTCTATTTCTCTTCGAATATCTATGAATACTGAAAAGAGTTTACAAAACAACAGTCTCATTTGGGATGTCTGTGTATGGGTTTACAGGTGTATGCACAGGAGAATTTGCAGGAAATGAGATGCTTGCAAAGAGAGATGCAAGACTTTCCGACATAGTTTGCAGAGTAGGTTTAGAGTTGTTACCTTCAAACAAGGAAGAGTGGGGTAGTGTAGGAGGCGGCGGTTGCCACATTTTTAATGTAAGGAATAATCTTAAGGACCCTAACTCCCCAATTAAAATGCAGCATAATGAAGTATACCAGCCAGGTAAATTAGATTTTTTTTTTTTTGTAAAGAAAAACCTTCTAAACAGGGACTGTGACTGCTGTGCTGGTTATTGGCACATATTAACCCACACTCCTCGTATTTAAATGAAACATGGAGCAATTCACATTCGTGGCCACTTGACTATTGTATGTTTAGGAGAAAATGTATGTGAGAAAGCTAAATTTACAAAAGTAAATATAATTCTAAAAATGTTGTGAAAACCTACTTTCTACTAATTTTATTATCAAGCCTCAGTTCCTTTACTTGATAATTTTTTATTTTATTTGTTTTGTCTTAGTAACTTTGATTGATGCTTGATGACAATGAATGAATGAAACCACATGAAGTAAAGTAAATCCATCGCCTTTTTCCTAACTATTACACTCAGAATTTGCCACCTGTAGCATGTCCATTTAACAGTATGTTTAGAGTGTATGCATTTACATCAAAACTAATTTGGTTCACTGCCCACTATGTTTAGTCTTTGATTTGGAGAAGATGGATTGGGAATTGGGGGTTGTAAAGTATTTTTATTTTTAATATTTTTTGTTCACAAGGGTCATCTTCTTAATACCTGGAATTTTATACCCCACGTGTCAAATTAAAATCATCACCTGACGGTATGGCATTGTGCTTGTTTATAAGGTAATGCACAATTATTATTTTTATATTTATTATTCGCTATAACAAGTTACAATTCAAAGTAAAGCATGTTTTTCTAAATATCTTTAACCCTGGGTGGTTGTTTGTGCAAGCAGTGGTTTTACATTGGATGAATTTTCACCAGCAAGTGGTGGGCGGGTGGAATATTGAGAAGCTGGAAATAGTTTCGAGCCTACATTCATTGGTTAGAGCCCTGTTGCAACATCCATGAGCAGTGGTTAAATCTGTTATATATTAGTGTTTTTGGACATTGCCATCATTGACCTTTTTAAACATTTCCAAATCCTTTTCAGGGTTTTTTTCCAGGTTACAAGAAAGACGGAAAGAAGGAAACTTGAGCGAGCACATGAGCTCACAAAAAAGGAAAGATAAAGGTCCATTTTTATTTAAAAACATGCATTTTTTTTGATTTTTATTTAATTTTTGGCTTTGGGCGTTATTTTATAAACAAACCTAAAAGAGTTTTTACCCCCAAAGGTTTTTTTTTTTTTGTTTTTTTTTCACTGGGGATATTTACAATTTTTAAAAATCACCCCTCCTTAATTGTTTAGATATGATGTGGTGATAATGTAGAGGTATGTGCACGATCAAATGTTTATATGTGCATAAAAAGCCTAAATTATAGTTTGTTTCATAATAAGGCCAACATCATGGTCTCTACAAAATACTAGGATACGATCCATTCGATTATGGGTTAGTTCGTTAACATTTTTGGCTTGAGTGAGGAGTGTTGATAAGATTGATTACAGAATGTTAATTGTTGGGTTTAACCTTTCTTATGAAGTATTCAGGACTGCAGGACTGATCATATTTTGAGAGAAAAACAATCGGTTCTCAGTTTCAGAATCAGGTTAAGGTGCACTTTTTTAAAAACAGACAACGTTTGGAATTTCATCTGCCCCTTTTTTCTCATCCTGAAGATAAACAAGTTTCGCGTGAAGATAAACAGAGCAAAGAGTAAATTGGTGAAATCATATATAAGCTCTGTTGGATTTCCTAACGTATAACGTTTAGTCAGTGAATTCAACAGGAGAGGTGGAAAGGGAGGGCCCTAACTGAAGGAACGGCTTTATGAACCACTACACAGGTTTGGTGTGGTCCCCCATGAGTTTGTCCTTTTTTGTTGAAGTTTTTATACAACTATTTAGGCATTTTCCAGTGGGTTAGAGTTTTGTTCCTTGATTTTGCAGATATTCACACAACAATGCACTTCCGCATCACACGCATCCTGAAGTGTTTGGGGACCTCCTAGGAGTTGAAGCTACTACCAGGCCCCACTGGTCCAAGTTCCTTCCTCCATGAAACGCTTGTGGGGTTGGGACACCTTCAAAGCCTACAACACATGGTGTACTAGATTACTTTTATGTTGTGCTGTTTTGGACAAGTCAGGAGACGAGAGCTGGTTAGATTTGGCCTTAAGAAAAAGCATTTCCAGCCCCAAGAACAGTTTTTTGTCTGGGTCCACCAAGAAGATTTCTGTCAGGTGAAGGGTCATAGAAAAAATTGATCATGATGTAATAATCAGCAAAGGGACTGGACAGCAGGGACAAAATAAATAAGGAAAAACCGTAA
The DNA here is from genome assembly GCF_018340385.1 of Cyprinus carpio. Lineage (NCBI taxonomy): Eukaryota > Metazoa > Chordata > Actinopteri > Cypriniformes > Cyprinidae > Cyprinus > Cyprinus carpio. Next base: position 481 of record NW_024873307.1, on the reverse strand, counting down.
ACTATAGTGACACTGAACGGACAACAATATTACTTTCTGCCTTGAATGCTAGTGGAAGCTGGCCTATTGGTTAAAAGTGTCGGCCCAAATGCATAAATGTAAATTGTTAAAACAATAAAACCCCACAGGAACGTGAGATGAAAGCGATAATAATTGAATGGATGGTTGATGTATTAATATGACAACAGGGCTAACATCCAACCAAGCCTGTCTTGTGGTGGGCTCCTGATGATAGAGGGTTTCAGCATTCTTGTTCCTCTACTCTAAATTATTATTATTAAAGAGGGATTAAAGAAGATATACAATGTTATGACTTGACATGATATGAAAACTTATGTTGATTGAAATCATGGCTGGCACTATAATGAAAATCAGCACCAGTCAGCATTTTAGAAATCATTTAGAAAATATGTATTATTTTTTTAAAATGTATGTGCTTTAATTTTTTTCTTAAATAAAAAAAAAACATACTTGCACAAAT
>NW_024873306.1:0-1889 GCF_018340385.1 Cyprinus carpio | reverse complement strand
ACTGCATGCTTGAACTAAATCTCGCTGGTAAAGAAGCATTACAGCATATTCATATGCATTCTTGTCATGCATAAAACTTCTAACTGTTTAGAACTTTTCTTTGAGCATTGTAAGTAAGAAGTCGTTTCAAATGCATGAAACATTTTTAGTTATATCGCAAACTTTACTTTTTGAAGCGCATGCTTGAACTATCTCTCGCTGGTAAAGAAGCTATGCAGCATCTGCTGCATGGCAATTGCTAGTTCTCAGGCACATCCATCTCATGAAACATTTAACAATACTCTTGGAAACACACAACACTAACATAGATGATTTCTTTAAGGGACCATATCTTATGTTTGAACTCAAACTTTTGCAATTTCCATACCCTGTGCAAAGACTAGATTTCATATTATTAGTGTTTTCTTTTTTATTTTGTTTGGTCTTTTTTAAAATCTCTATTTGTTATTATTTTTTGTATTATACAGGTCTGGTACTTGTGTATTGTCACTGTCATCCCTCTGTAGCACTGTGGAGCTTCTGTCACCCAAAAAACGAAATTCCTCGTTATGTGAAATACCTGGCAATATAGCTCTTGATGATCTGGAAGATACACTAACATATACTGGTCGGTTCATAGATGTCTAATAAAAACCAATTGGTATGAATGAAATCTCTTACTGTTAGAAACGGTCCTTGCGCATTACATATAATAAACCCTTTCAAATGCTGTAACCTTTCTAGTGAGTGCAAGCATTAATCGTCATACGGCAAATGCATGAACTAACTCTTGCGGAAAGAAGATTTACAGCTATGCAGCAAGATAATTGCACAGACCACTTAAATATGCATTGCAAAGAAGAATCCCTTCTGTGGCGTGTGGAGCGCTGTCACCACAAAATACAAACATTGCATATGCATGTATTCTTGTCATGCAAAAACTTCTAACTGTTTTAGAACTGTCTTTGAGCATTGCAAATAAGGAAGTTTCAAATGCATGAAACTTTTTCAGTTAGTGCAAGCTTTACTTCCTGCATGCATGAAATTATTTTCACTATAAACAATGTTTTACATATGCAATTTATTGCCAAGATACCATTAAAAAACATTTTAATTGCTGTGCATAAATGATCAAAAAGCAACCATGTTAATCATGAAACCCTCAAATGGTATAAAACTGTCTTCGTGCATTGCATATAATAACTGTTTTCAAATGCATGTAACATTTCTAGTGAGTTACCAAGCATTAGTTCGTCATACTGCGTATGTATGAACTAACCGTCGTTGCTGGAAAAAGCTTTTAACCAGCATATGCATGTATCCCATTGCATATGCAAACTGGTATATAATGCATTGTAAATAAGAAGTCGTTTCAAATGCATGATACATTTTCAGTTAGTGCAAGCCTTGACTTTGCATGCATAAAAAATATCTCTCGCTGCAACCGATGTTTAACATATTGTTAAGCATGAAGCCTAAATGTAAAGAAAACTTTGCTTATGCATTGCATAAAGTAAGCTTTTATTTCAAATGCATTAATTTCCAAGGAATGTAAGCATTATTTTGTTACACGGCATGTATAAGTCACTCTGGCTGGGAAAGCTGCTTACCAAGCATATGCAATTGTATCCATAGCCAGACACTTTAATGGTGCAATGCAAGAGTTTCATTGCATGAAACTTTTTCCAGGTGTCACGCAAGCTTTACCACACGTTGTGATCGCATGCTTGAACTAACTGTCCTGGCAAAGAAGCAATACACATAGTGTATCATTGTACCGCTTAGAAACTAACAAACACTTGTTGTTTGTGGAAAGAAGCTTTAAAAAAAAATCATATTCATGTAATGCATCAAAATGTCTTTTGTTTTGTTTATCTGTTCGATCAATCTTTGGAAGCATTGCATAAAAG
>NW_024873305.1:0-1614 GCF_018340385.1 Cyprinus carpio | reverse complement strand
GCACTAACTCCTCCCACTTTACTATATCCCCAAACCTACCCATCTCCACACCCCTGGATCAAATGGTTCCAATTATACTTATACATATTGTTGTTACAAAATGTAATTATATATAATTCCTGTTACATGAGTACTTAGTGAAGTGAAAAGTGTTGTTACCAACAATCCTGTTACACATTTGTACTTACACAAACCATCCTGAAGGTTGTTACATCGTAGATTTACAGAATAGTACAGGCTGTGGATACTATGTACCAATGTGTACTTACACTGTGTATGTACACATTTAGTTATTATGTAAGTACACAGGTATTAGGGACACAATATAAAGTGGGACCAGGAACTGTTACAATTTTAAGTTAGGTAGGGCACTTTCAGCTGTGAGTCCATAATGGTTTAACTGTGAGATTCAGATCAGTTCAAAGATTGAGTTTCTCCCCAAAGAACACATATACCCCATTAAGTCTAAAAAAATTATTCTTCCTGTATACAATTTGCTTTATGATAATAAATTATATTTCTGCTTTATTCTGAGTGTTTCATTTTAATGTTCAAAATGTTCTTCTAATGCATATTTTGCTAGCAGGTTTGTTACCAGGTTCAAATGTTCTTCTTCAGTTAGCTGAAAAGAAAGAGACTGATTTATTATTTTTTTAATTTCATAATCACTGTTTTTTTTTAATTGATAAAAAATACTAGTTATCTTATTTACACTGGAAAAAAAAAGTTTTTTCAAGCAAGTACTTATCCAATACTCATTTCTTTAATTAAATTTAATATATTTGTTTTATATCATTTAAACCAAAACATTCAAAAAATTAATAAATTAATAAATTATATAATGTTAACTCAACGAGAACTCAAATAACTGTGGATGAGACGGTGGAAACTTTGTTTTAGGTAAGTTAGGCGTTTATCTTTTCCACCATAACCTTTTATCGCGCTTTCTTCCTCGAGAGGACTTTTGTGATCGCCGAAAATAGTTGTTTCCATCGTTAGTTAAGTAGTTTTTTCCGAGCGAGACCACTGAGATGAGATTATTTAATCTTTACTTTTCACTCGTGTTGTTTTGAGGAGTGTCACTGTAAGTTAATTTTACTCATACAGCGTGGGAGGAGAGATGATGCTGGCGCTAATATGGAGAGTGCAATAATTAACGACACGTTTAATAGCCATGATGTTGTTTGAAAGAGTAAGTTTTAAAGTAATTAACGTATACTTACAAATTTGAATAAATAAAACTTTCCTTTTGTCTTTTTAGCCCTCTTAACATAGCCCTTTCTTGTTTTGAAGGGGAAGAAATGGAAAGAGATGCTTGGAAGTGAAAGTATGGCCCTCATAATGAAAAGAGAGCACAGCTAACGGTATATAAACTTATCCCCGGTTTCACAGACAAGTTCACGACAAATCAGTTTCAAGGCTGTTGACTTGTTAATATCTTGTTAATGGCCATCCTTAAAATATATCAGACGCCATTGTCGTGGTCTCAGATCACACCGTAAAGTTCTTAAGGCATTTTATATTTTATTTAAATATCTGATTTAACCAAGTCCTAGTCTGGTTTAAGCTAAAGCCCTGTCTGTGAAACCCTGTCTCTGTGTTCAAACCGGAAGT
>NW_024873304.1:0-3898 GCF_018340385.1 Cyprinus carpio | reverse complement strand
TTTTGCAATATTAAAGTTATTTTCCCAACGGAGCCAGCACAATTACAATCTTCTCGTTTTAAGAAGAAAAATTAAAAAGGCGGAGGAGAGCCCGGTTTTTGGCCATGGCGTTTTGTGGAGCAGTGTTAGCAGCGTTGATACAGAAGCGACGTGTGGGTGCAGAGTCGCAGCCAGGAGTGGTGAGATACTGATGTGAGTGGCTTTTATCTTCTCGTTCCGCCTACTTCAAGCGCCAGAATTATGACGTTTGTGGCGTATCAATGACGTCTGGGTGCGGATACATGTGGCGGGCCGTTCAGACGGAGTTCGCATTTCAAAAAGATCGGATACGTGTCAGATTCAGGACCACATACCCAAGTGGCCTGGGTCACATTTGAAAAGCGGATCTGTGTCGTGGCAGACTGTCATGGGAAAAGATCAGTACAAGTCGCAAGGGGGCAAAAAACGGGATTGGGTGTTCAGCCGGCAGGTGTACGTAGCTTATTGAATGAGCCCAATATTAAAAGGCGGGAAAACATTCAGTTCTGAGGAAGACGTACTCATTGAGAATGTGTTAAATAGAGAGTTAAAAAAAAATTAGTTGTCGGCATCTTAAAAATTGGAGTATTATATCAGAGTACAAATCCAAAACACCTTAGAAGCAACACAGTAAGTGTTCTTTCATTGAAAACGTATTGCATGTTATTATTCACAGGCATACGGTTGAAAATTTTTAGTTGAAAACTTTAAGTGCCCTTGTTTAAAAAAAAAAAATGCAATAGACATGTTTCCTAGACCTCAGTTGTTTAGGCTTTAAAATCCAGGACAGACATCGGCCATATTATTGTACAGTACAAATATTGGATCGTTCCCTATTTTCCTAAGAGTCACTACTTTTTTCTCACGAATAAACATTATAAATAAAGAATAAAAGAAAAGAACTCTATTAGCCCCTTATTGTTCCATGTTCTGACGTTAATTTTGCCACTCTAATGATTGATGTGATTCCCCTGACAGTTTGGCACGTGTCCTCCAACAAAACAAAACTAAAAAAAATACATAAAACCTTGTTAGAGCTATGTGAGGCGAGTAATAGATTAAAAAATAAAAACGTGTGTGCTTTGTTTCCGCAATGAAAATCGAATACAGCTCGTTAAAAAATGATCTGATGAAAAACAGTCATGGATAACATATTATTAAATTCAAAGACAATAATTTTAGGCAATTAAAACCTTTTTTTTTTTTTTTTAAATAATAATAATACCATATTCAACTTGAATTTCAAATACTATTAAACTTACTTGATAATCTTTAAGAAGTTTATGAAGTTTGAAACGTTAAAATGTCCAGTGCATGTTAGTCTAACTGAACTTGTATCTTATATAGTATCTGAAACCTTGAGTGCATGTTAGCATAAAACTAACAATAGCGTTTGACGTTTTTTTTTTGGTATGAAACCATTCCTGTTATTAATGTTTACAGGAATCTTATATTCAAACATTCTGAAATCGTCCACAGCTGAGCATCGTCGGGAGGCAGCTTGAGCGTGCGGAAGTGAATGCACATGCAAACAGGTCATTTTCGGGTGCCATGGAAAAAATAAAGCTGGATAAAATTATAGCTACACAAAACTTGTAAATAGTTAACATAGCCTAAGTATATAATGTAAGTTTGTTAACCCACAATAACACATTTTAACCGATTAATCGCCTATTTTCGTTTTTTCCTGCATTTTTAATTTTTTTTAAACACACGCTCTAAAGAAAAAAATTACATTTGTGAGAGTTGCATTTTATTTACATTCAGAAGAATAAGGCAGGCTTACTCCTGCTATAGGCTAATGTACCAAAATCAGATTTTTAGTTCCCTTCACTTTACATACAAAATCCTTAACATTCACCAGAATTTATCAGAAACCAGAACATAATTACAAATATATAATCTAATGGTCAATATAATTGCAGTATATTAATATATAGGCTTATAAACAAAACAAAAATAATAAGTAAAAAATAATTTAAGCGATACTAAGGTTGGGCTTAATCTCTCTCATTCGGACAATCCGAACATGTTGCCCGTTTGAAAGTAAACTCTTATTAATGGGTAAAATAAGCTTTGGATTTTCACACGTGTTTCAGTATCGACGGAAAAAAAATCATAATTAGCAATAAATATGCCCAAAGTGGACCTCTGCTCGTGACCGCATGGGCTGCGGCGAATGAGTGCTGTTTCCAAGGAAGATGTGCGCGTGAGGCACAAGCACGATCAAACTCACAATTCACAAATTTTTGGTCACACAGCGTAAAGACATAACTTCAAAAATGCCAAAGTGTTAGCAGTTTGAAAAATCAAGGAATAATAGCCAGTGAATAATAATTATTTGTTAAATCCTGCACCGTTATCATTTCGCCTGCGACTTATAACCTGAAGATTATAATTTTTTTTTACCAAGAATGAACCGAAATGAAAACATTTAGCTTTTAATCCGTGTATATACCGTATTTTCCGGACTATAAGTCGCACTTTTTTTCATAGTTTGGCTGGTCCTGCGACTTATAGTCAGGTGCGACTTATTTATCAATTTATTTGACGATGAACTGAGAGAAAATGAACCGTAGAAATTAGAAATGAACCAATAGAAAACATTACCGTCTCCAGCCGCGAGAGGGCGCTCTATGCTGCTCAGTGCTCCGGTAGTCTACCACTGAAAACAAACTGAAAACTGTTAACTGAAATATTAACTTAAAAGACACTGAGGAAAGACTGAATGCAAATAAAAGGGCCCCAAAAAGAAAATCCTCTTCTGCAGGATTACAAACTGAAGATAGTTAACATATGCCAGCCCGAAAAACGGTAATCGAGGCAGCAGAAAGAAAGTTTGGAGTGAGTGAGAACACTTGGAGGTACTGGCGTAAAACAGAGGTTACTCTAAACTCAAGTGAAGAAAACAAAAAAAGCTAACCGCGGGCTGAAAGCAAGATGGCCAGAGCTGGAGGAACGAGTCCACAGATGGGTGCTTTGAACACGCGCTGCCGGGGAGGCTGTCAATAGTGCAGTTGCGTCTCCACGCCATGGTAGTATTATAGCAAGTGAGATGAATATAAATGATTTTGCTGGCGGGCCTCTTGTTGGTGTTACCAAGGGCTCATGCAGGAGCAACGCCTCTCTCTCTATCAGAGCACGGACAAACATTGTGTTCAGAACTGCCAAGCAGACTTCCAAACTAAGGTCGCCAGTTTCCGTGGAGTTCGTTAAAAAGCAGGGTTACTGAATACAACGTGTCACCGGACCCATATTATCACAACATATAAAAATAAAGTGTGAATATAGGGACAACTGGTCATGAAACAGCGCACTTCACAGTGGGTGCTGGCATGTTGTGGAGAATGCTCGAAATTGTCACCGATGGTCATTTTCAAACGGAAAAACCCATGCCCAAAGACCGAATCTCCCCCCACAGTGTGTGGCCGTGAATGAGAAAGGGTGGGCTGAATCAAGAAATGATTACACTTTGGCTTACAAAAGTGCTACACTAAGCGTCCTGATGGCTTCTTTAAAACACGCAAAGCCCTGCCTTGTGATGGACAGTATGCTGAGCGCACATAACGCCACAATTCAAAGATAAAATAAAAGCGTGCAACTCCATACCTGTCATCATCCCGGAGGTTTAACCCAAATACTCCAGGCCACTCGACCATCTCGGTGACACCGGAGCCTTTACTGGGCAGTCTTGCGTTCGCCTGTGGGAGGAGTGGATGGTGGACTGAGAGCACAGCTTCACGGGCAACCGGGAGACAGCGGCAATGAACTTTCAGAAAGTCCTTGATGGATCGCACAACAGCATGGGCTTCAGTGACAACCGGAAACCATCCTGTCGGGATTTCAGAAGGCCGGAATAACTGGAACTGATGCGGAGTCT
>NW_024873303.1:0-2542 GCF_018340385.1 Cyprinus carpio | reverse complement strand
CATACCACAACCTTAGGGTTAGGAGTCAAACTCTCTAACCATTAGGCCACGACTTCAACAGGAGATCATGGGTGAGAATCCCAGCATTTCCTTTGTTTGTCCGCTCGTGTGTCTTTGCGCAGCGGTCCTTGTGGAGGCGTGTGCTTTTGAAAACAACCCCTCTGCAGCTTTTGAAGGATAGCACACCATACAAGCGTGCCACTGCTGTGAGAGCACCTTGGCTTAAAGTGCCTGTCTTGTAAACAAGAGATCCTGTTTTTGAAACCCTGTGGTGTCTCTCTGCGGTGTTTTGCGCTCTGTCGGCTCGTCATTGGACAGGAGACCCTGACAATGCTGTTGCTCTTTTGAACCGGGCGCGTCAATTGCATAGAGACCTGAGGAGCCGTCTTTCCCGTGCACAGAAGCGGGTTTCTGATCATTTTTTAGCATTGCTGGAACCAAGTGGGCTCTTTTTTGGGGGTGCGCAAGGGTAAGGCGGGCATTGGGACTTTCCTATATTTGCTGCACAAAAATTTGTAGGCACATTTCCAAAAGGGTTGTGGGTCCTCACCAGGATTGCTTCTTTTGGCATTCTGTTAATGGAGCTCTGCCAACAAACCAGAGGCTAGCCACGGCCACCCCGACTCATTGTCCAAAAAAAATATTTTAGGCTGTGAAGTGCCCATGGCCGTTGGCCTCTTCTCTGGATCCTCCAAATCACCTTCCTAGAAACGAACTTTTCCAGGTTGCTTGCGCGCCGTGGCTTATTTGGTGAAAGCGCCTGTCTATAAACGGAGTCCTGGTTCGAATCCCAGCGGTGCCTTTGCTGGTGGTAAGGCACCACCTTGTATTTTGGGGTTCTGCTTTCCCACAAACAGGGTTTGCAGAGGAGCCAAGGCAGCCATGTGATGTTCATTTGCGAACGTATCCCTACGCTGGTACCAAGCATGCCGGCCCAGGGCAGTGCAGTAGGGTGCCGTGGCTTAGCTGGTTTCTTAGCGTCAATAATGGGGGGTCTTGTTAAAACAAGGATGGATCTTGGGTGCTGCGTGTAATATCCCAGCCAGATGTCCTTTTACTTGGTTGACGTTTTGCTTTTGGGGTTTCTTTGTTGGAACCAGAGGCCACTGAGAGTTGCCCCTCTGTTTTTTTTTGAAGCTGCATTCCCAATTTTGCAGAGCACCAAGGAACCTTGTCCCTCCTACTCTCCCCGACACCGCAAACTCAGTGCGACAGACTGGCAATACTCCAGGATGGCGCTATCTTTTTGTGTATTGTTTTATTTTCTATGCCAACTCATTCTGCTGCTATTGAATCGCTTGGGCATGATAAACACACAGGCTAGATGTGCCACCCTGACTCGTTTGTCATAAAAAAAGCAATAACTTTTATGCTTGATGAATGCCTGAATGGTTTGGCGTTGTTCTGGTGGGTGCTTTTGGATCCTGTCTAAGTCCCTCGCATCCGTGAGAGCTCGTGACACACGTAAGGTTATGGGCCCACCGTAGGCTTAGTTGGTTAAAGCGTCTGTCTCGTAACAGGAGATCCTGGGTTCGAATCCCAGCGGTGCCTTTGTCGTCCGTCATGTCCCTCAACCGTGTGCTTTTTCTAAGATCGGACAGCAAACAGGGATAGTGAGGAGTGCAGAGGTCAAGCATGCAGGCTGGCGTCCGTGGACTAGTTTGTTTAAAAAAAAAAGTGGACGTGACATACAGCCAAGTATGGTGACCCATACTCAGGATTGGTGCTCTGCATTTAACTAATCCAAAGTGCACACACAGCAGTGAACCGAACACCCCGTGGAGCATTGGGCAGCCATTTATGATGCGTGTGGTATTGCCCGGCCCGAGACTTCGATCTGTCTTTATACTACAGTGGCCGAGAGAGCTCAACACACTACAAAACGACTTCAACAGGAGATCATGGGTGAGAATCCCAGCATTTCCTTTGTTTGTCCGCTCGTGTGTCTTTGCGCGGCGGTCCTTGTGGAGCGTGTGCTTTTGAAAACAACCCCTCAGCAGCTTTTGAAGGATAGCACACCATGCAAACGTGCCACTGCTGTGAGGCACCTTGGCTTAAAGTGCATGTCTTGTAAACAAGAGATCCTGGTTTTGAAACCCTGTGGTGTCTCTCTCTGCGGTGTTTGCGCTCTCTGTCGACTCGTCATTGGACAGGGAGACCCTGACAATGCTGTTGCTCTTTTGAACCGGCGGCGTCAATTGCATAGAGACCTGAGGACCCGTCTTTCCGTGCACAGAAGCGTCTGATCATTTAGCATGCTGACAGGCTCTTTGGTGCAATGGATGGCGCATTGGACTTCTATATTGCCAAATGAGGCCATTCAAAGGTTGTGGGTCTCTCCAGAATTGCTTCTTTTGGCATTCTGTTAAGGGAGCTCGGCCAACAAACACAGAGGCTAGCCGGCCACCTCCGACTCAGTTGTCAAAAAAAAAAAAGATATTTTAGGCTGTGAAGTGCCTGGCCGTTGGCCTCTTCTCTGGATCCTCCAAATCACCGTCCCTAGAAACAGCCTTTCCAGGTTGGCGCCGTGGCTTAGTTGGTT
>NW_024873302.1:0-113992 GCF_018340385.1 Cyprinus carpio | reverse complement strand
TCATTGCTTGCTGGTGTAAAATTGCTTACCCGGAAGAGATGGAAGGCTACAAACTCATTTGAAATCAAATGTACATTACCAGGGCAATGAAGCCAATTGCTACCGTTAAACAACTGAGAGATAAACTGAAGGCGTTTTAGCGTGGCATTTTGACTTGAATAGAAATGGTCGGCATCATCAATTATCTGGTATTAGGTAGCCGCACCGCCAAAATGAGTACAGAATGGATCATCGCGAAATATGTAGTGCTTTACATGGCTGTTGAAAAAAGGCAGATGGAAGCTCTCTGCCAGCCAAAGTCATGCCGCAGCTTTAAAAAGATGGTTTGAAAACAGCATTTACATTTAACATGACCATAAAGCTTTTCCATTGGCCGAAGTCGGTTACGGGTCTCAGGCAGTGGCCAGAATTCTACCGCTTCGGTACAATGCGCTACTTGTGGCGAAGATCGCGATGCAGTGAATTTGGAAGAAGCCATTAATATCTTTCTCGCAGGGGTATTTATCGAAGCCAATGCTAAAGTTGAACAACTGGGACAGATAAACAGAGAACAAGTTCCCTTGGTGACATTGATTTAAGAGGAAGCCTGGACAAAGATTCACTCTGAACAAAGGGATTAGAGGAGATTAGTATCAAAAGGAGAGTGGGTGTCTCTTCTGGCTGGCCGCCAAACCTCACGCCAGAACTTCTGGTGCAGCTCGGCCTCCCGGACTGCACCCAGATTTTCCAGTTCTTGCTGGGAGGTCGGCCCCGCTCTTCCTCAAGACATCCCATCCTGAGCCCTGTGGCTTATCTTAGGGATAACACGTTACTGCCCGCGCGGTTTATTTCCCCTTTTCATGCCCCAGTCAGCATTTAACCCTGGATGATCTTCTGGTTTTTTGAGACAACAAACGAGATGGTTACTGTCATTGGATTCACTTTAACCCGACGCTGCTTTGCCTGCACTTTCTGTTTGGCTATGCAGATTTTCCGGCTAAATGAGCCGTAATTTTGCAGCATGATTCATGGTGCAAATTTCTAAAGTGCTGCATTATTTTTGGCAAATCTGCACACCTGAAAGGGGCACTTTTGTACTAGTTTAGATGTCGCATATATTTATATATCGAATATGCTGTTCTGCCTCAACAAGACGAGCAAGGTTGGAAAATACACCTGGAGCTCCCTCAAACAGAAAAACACCCCTAATGAGAAGAGGAGGCCCGTCTCTTGCATTAGCCGGGGAATGGGACCCGGGTCTCCCAGCGTGGCAGGCGAGAATTCTACCACTGAACCACCAATGCTCGATTAAAGGTGATTTTACAGGGATTCCAGGTTTTAGAAGCCCGCGTATGAAAATGCATTACAGACACAGATTGGTTATAGAGAGAACCTGCTCGCGGCACCTCAAAGGAGCTCGCTTCGAGCCAATTCACGATTGAGGTTCATTTGAAAGAACCCCTGGTGCCGAAGTAACAGAGACACTGCTGCTGCATTGGCGGGGAATGAACCGGGTCTTCAGGCGGGAAGCGACAATTCTACCGCTGAACTTACCAATGCATAAACCCCAAGCAAAGGGTGCGCGCGGGGTTACGACGTACCGCTATAAGGGAGCAAAGAGCTGGCGGTAAAGAGGAACAGCTGCCGTGGCGTTTGAGGGAATGGACCCGGGTCTCCGCGTGGCCAGGCCCAGGAATACATCCACCACCAGACACCCATTGCTGAGATTAACCGGCTGAGCCTAGTACGAATTAAACTGACCTATGGTAGCGCGGTGGTATTTAACTACGCCCAGCGGAAGAGATACAAGGCTACGACTGTTTGGAGTCAATGTCTGTTGCAGGGCAACCGCCGACAGTACTGCGGTGGATGACGGAGGAGAAACGCAGCCTGAAGCGTTCAGCAGGCATTTTGGCCGGGCCCAAGCCGATATATCAGTGTTAAATGCCGCCGAACGGCGGTAAAGCCCGGCCGCCGAAATGGGCTACTGAACGGATGCGTGAAGAAATCATGATGGCACCGCGGCGAAAGGCAGATGGAAACTCCTAAAACAGAGGAATGCCGGCTTACAGGATAGTTTGGAAAGGAGACTTAACACATTTGACATAACGGATAAAGGCTGCGTAGGGCAGAATGGGACCACGGTCTCCAGCGTGGCGGAATTTCACCACTGGGCCGATAGCCGAGATGAAATTCTGGTATTTGGGAAAGGCGTATAACAGGGAGTGACCATAAAGGCTAAAGTTGAACAACTGACGGGACAAACAGAACAAGTTCCGCGGGAACATTTGATGAAGAAATGGGCAAAGATTCTCTGAACAACGAGGGGAACTGGGGAGGTCAATATCGAAAGTGATTCGTTGCATATTTCCTGTGCCAAATACGCCAGGAACATTTTATTTCGTTACTCCGGACTCACCAGTGCACCGATTTCGAAGGTGTCTTGCTGGGGAGATATGTGCACCGCTCATATCCGCCGGCAGGGTCCGCAGCCATCGCTGTAGCTGCGTGTCTTAGGATCGATACATTCTCGCCCTTCAGTTTTATTCGCCTGTCATCAGGTCCAGCGTCAGCCTGGACGCGCGGATCTTCCGGCTCTTTTCGAGAACGAACGAAAAACAGGTCGGTATGGTACTTTGTCATTGGATTACTTCGCCTGATACAGCTGCCGCCGCCTGTTTATTGCGCTACCGGAATTTTCACGGCTTCAAGTAGAGCCATCGTGCTTTCATCAATTGCAGCCAGAACCAAATTCGAGGAGGTAAGCTGAATTACCCATTAAAATGAAACATGAAGAGACTGTGGTTTGATATGCTGTCATTGCCTGTCCCGAATATATGCCGACTGCCTCAACCAGGGCTTAACAAAGTTTGGAAGCCGGAAGCAGACTCTCGAACGAAGAAACACTTCAATATTGAAAGGTGGTTTACGTGGCCAGGAGATGGACCGGTCTCCACGCTGGGCAGGCTGAAAGTCTAACGGCACGTGAACACCATGCTCGGTAAAGTTGAATTTGACAGGGGATTAAGGTTTTGCGAAGCCCCCGCGGAATGCCGGTACAGACGGATTAGCAGAGAACTATGCATTTTGCACACAAAGCAAGGAAGCGCCGTTCGGAGCCATACTGCCTGACGGTGTCAGGCTGAAAGAATTCCCATTTAAGCGAAGTAAACAAAGAGACACCCGCTGTAATGCGATATGGCGGGGAATCCGACCCGGGTCTCCCGCATTGTAGGCGGTGGGTCACCCCTGACCGCCAATGCGCAAACCCACAGCGAAGAGGTGCGCATGGGTTGTTTCAAAACTACGCGCCTTATGACCACAGGAAGCCTGCCGTAAGACCCACCTCATGCGTGGCGGGGAGCCGGACCGGTGTCCGGCGCGGCGGCAGAAATTCACTTCTGAAACCCAAGCTCGGAGTCACAGAAATGGTGTTATTCTCCACAGTGACATAACCCCTGGTCCGGCTAACGCTGGTGCAAACGTCTTACGGGGAGATGGATGGACGAACTCGTGTAAGACATCAAGTGTCTGTACAGGGGCAAATAGCGACAGGTGTTGCCGTTAACACCTTCGAGGAGATAAACTGAAGAGAGCGTTTGTGGGCATTGGGAACTTAACAGAAATGGATCGCCATCAGATATGAGGCATTGCGTCGGCCGCCAAAAATGGGATTACAGAATGGATCATCGCGAGAATCTGGTAGCTTTGCACATTGCTGAAAAGGTGATGAGCCCTCACATAAGACAGTATCTAAAGCTTCCAGATCGTTTGAAAGAACAACCGCATTTGACGCTGGATAAAGGCGTGCCTGCGTGGCGCGAATGGGAACGGTCCCGCTGATGAGGCAGTGATCCTACCATGACACTCAACTGCGCTTCGCTTCAGCTGATCGCCAGGGCGCAAAGTCTACGAGGGGGAAAGAGCGTCTTTCCGCAGGTGATATGCGGCGCCAAATTGTCGCAGGGGTAACAACTGGCAGACCAGCAGAACAGTCCCATGGTTAGTATGATGAAGACGGACAGCGAAAGGTGATTCGCAGAACAAAGGGGGGTGGGGGAGAGGTCAATATCAAAGTGAGGTGGTGCTCTTCCTGGCGGCACTTCCAAGCTTCACCGGGAGAAGAACTGGGTACAAAGGCTACGGTACTCCCGGACTGCCAATATTTACTCGGATGCCAGAATATTGCGATCTACCCCGCTCGTTCCAAACAAGCACTGTCCCTGCTCTGACCCGTGTAGCGCGGTCTTAGGTCTAACGTGACTGCCCTTGCGGTTTGTTCCAGTTTCAGCGGGAGTCCATTTAACCCTGGACAGCAGATCGTCTGCCATGTTTCAGAGACAACAACCGGAACTGGCATATATTACTTTAAAACCCTGATTTTCTTGACATAACGACCTTGTTTAGTGCCTTCACGGAATGGTTTCGACTCGCTGACGAGATGGTAATTGCTTCAATTCATCGCCATATATCGATTTCTGGTGCCTTATTACCATTAAAATAGCCACCCTAAAGGGAACTTTTTTGTGTAGTTTAGATATGTATATGTGTTTTATATCAGTCTTATGCCTTCAGGCTGCTGCCTCAGCCAGACGCCAGCGGGTTGGAAATGCACTTGGAGCCTCCCGCTACAAGCAGAAAAGACCCACCCGGAAATTGAAAGGAGGCCGTTCCCTTGCATTGGCCGAAGAAAAAAATCGGATTCGGTCTCACTCCGCGTGGTCAAGACTAAAAATTCTAAGCACTGAACCACCAATGCTTTCGATTTAAAGAATTTGAAATTTTAGCTGGGGATTCGGGTTTCGCGAAGGCCCCGGCTAGCTGAAAGCTGGTACGACGGGTAAGTATAGAGAGACCTATCGCGGCACACTTCAAAAGGATCTCCTTTCCGAGCCAAGTTTAGCGATTTCGGTTTGCAGGTTGAAAGAAAACCCAATGTAAGATAAACAAGGACACCACAAGCTGATGTGCGTTGGCCCGGAAATTCGAATGCCCAGGGTCCCCCGCCTTCTCGGAGCTGGGCGACAATTTCTACCCACTGAACCACCCAAATTGCGTAAAGCCCGAAACCGCAGTGGATGGCCCGCATTGGTTTGCAAACACGAAGCTACCCTTATAAAGAACGAATCCAGAAGCCGGACGTAAAGATAGAACGCTGCGGCATTGGGCCGGGTGGGATTCCCTAGGTATACCCGGTCTGTCCGCCAGCGGGGAATTTTCTGCAGGGACAACCATCGCCGAGATTTCAACGAAGCTCAGCCTTGTTCTACTGTTACCATGATCGGCCCTGTCATTCTTTGCTGGTGTAAGAACGCTTTAACGGAAGGATGGACCACGACGCAACTCGATTTTGAAAACAATGTTCGATTTACTTGCGCCTGAGTATTAAACAATTATGCTACCGTGGAAACGGCTGGGAGATACTGGAAGACGTTTCAGCGGGCATTTGTTGAACGAGACAAATGGTCCTCCATCAGTATACGACGTAGGCAATTTACGCCGGTGGAAATTACAGGAATGGATGCCGCGAAAGCCTTAATTACAGAAATGGCGTGAAAGAGCAGAGAAGCTCCACTCCGAAGACGATTAATAACGCTGGCCAGGTCGTGAAAGGCAACCCGTTTGACGCATAACGAGATAAGGGGGCTTCCTGCTCATTGGCCAAGGAATCTGACCCATGTCTGTGGCGGCGCGGAGATTTTCTCCACTACCGCCATAATCGCTACCTTGTGGCGGGGAATGCATGAATTTCCACCAAATTAATTTAGAAAAAAAATGATGTCTTTCAGGGAATGATACCGAAGCCGATGCTAAGGTTGGAACGGCGGCAGGGCCAACAAAAGAACTACAGTGCAGCTCGGCCTCCCCGGACTGCACCAGATTTTTTTCAGTTCTTGCTGGGAGATATTACCCCTCGCTTCTTCCACCAAGGCACTGTCCATCTGTGACCCTGTAGCTTGTCTTAGGGATCTTACATTACTGCCCTTGCAGTTTATTCCACTTTCATGCAGGTCAGCATTAACCCTGGACATAGATCTTCTGGCGTTTTTCAGAGACAACAAACAGGTCAGTTTACTGTCATTAGTTACTTTAACACCTGACCTTTCTTGCCTGCCGCCTGTTTATTGCCTTCTGAAATTTTTCACAGCTGCGTTGAAGCCGTAATTGCTTGTATTCACGTATCAAATTCAAAGTGACTTCCAGTAATTAACCCGGTTAAAATTTAAAAAATTTGCGGGGGCGACCCTAAAAAATGGGCCAAAAAAAAAAAAAAAGGGGGCCGTGGTGGGATTCTTGGGAAACCTTTTTTGTTGTAGGTTTTTTAGATATTTGTATTAATGATTACTATAGTCATGTGTATGAAATGCTCGACTTGGCCTTTCAACAAAGACGACGCCAGAAAGGGTTGGGACTTAAGCGGTTGGGAACTAGTGGCGTTCTAGTTGAGGCTTCCTCAAGACAAGATGAAGAAAAAGAGGAAAAGGAAAAAAAACGACAAAAAAAAAAAAAGGCCCCCCCCCCCCCCTGACCCGTAAAAGGGAAAAAAAAAAGAGACCCAAGGCCTTTGGCCCCTTTTTGAGCCAAATTCCTGGGACTGGGGCCCCCCACCTTCCCGTAGTCCCCGGCCCAGCCTCGTTTCTCACAATTACCCCCCCCCCTGTCCCATGGCTGTGCGGGGGTAAAAATCCCGCCCCGGAAGAGGCCAAAGGCCCCCCAACAGGCCGAAATCCTTGCATGGCCCCAGGGCAATATCGACATTTGGCTACCGTGTAACCAAATGAGAGATAAACTGCCGGGTTTCTTTCGCAGGGCATATTGACAACCCCAAATGGGGGAATCCTTGTCTGAACGTAGGTGAGCCACAACCGCCAAAACGATTTCAGAAAAAATCTATGCGAAATGGTTTATTGTGCACCTTGCTGAAAAGGCGATGAAGCCCCCCGAAGCAATTTTGCTGCAGCTTCAACGTCAACGTTTGACCCGGCATACTTTTTTTAACAAAACAGCTGGCGTCCTGAAGGAGGCCAGTAGAGACGACCCCAATTTTTTGCCCTTTTTGCAAGTGCGAATTCTAAACCCACGGATGTTACCAAAACGCACTTTGTGCTTGAAGGCATGCGCTGCGAGTACCACAATTAGAATTTGGAAAGACGTGCCTTTGAAAGGGTATTTCTGGCCAATTGTCCTAAGTAACGAAGTGACAACCGATGTGCAACAAGTGGGTTTTTTTTGAAGAGCGATGGACAAAATTTTGCGGGAAAGGGATGGGGGAGGGGCATATCAAATTGAGATTCGGTTTCTTCTGTGGCCCCCCCCCCCTTAAGACCGACGTAGACCAGCTCGGCCCTCCACCTGCACCATATTTGTCAATCTTGCTGGAGATATTAACCCCCCCCTTCCAGCCGGCCGTCCATCTTTGACCCTGTGTAGCCGCTGTCTTGGGATTTTACAATTAGCGGCCCTTGCAGTTTATTCCACTTACATGCAGGGGCAGCATTACCCTGTAATAGATTACTGCTTTTTAAAAAGAAAAAACCAGGTCCCCCGAACTGGCAGTTTTTACTTGGACCCTTTCGTCTCCTGCCCGCCCAAGTTTATTTAATTGCCTTCCATTTTTCAAACCTGCGGGAGCCTAAGGCGTGTAAAAATCGAACAAATTCTACAGTGAAACAATTACCTGTAAAAAGAACCCCTGTCAAGGGAACTTTTTGTGTATTTAGATAGGTAGTATTTATATAATCGAATATTTCGACTGCTTCAACAAGACGCGCAGGTTGGAATGCAAAGTCTGTCTCCCATGGCAAATCGAGAACAACCGTTTTCGAAAACGAAACCGCCTTCATTGGCCGGGAAACAAATGCGGTTTTTTTGGCAGGCAGAATTCGACCACACGGAAACCACCAATGCTCGATTAATTTTTCCATCATGGGATGTCCAGGTTTGCGAAGCCCCGCTGAAGGTCCCGCACAGACCCCCAAATGAGTAGAGAACCTATCGCGCCCTCAAAAGAGCTACCTTCGAGCCAATTCTACATCGGGTTCATTGGAAAGAACCAATTGTGAAAAAAACGACACCGCTGTGCATGGCCCGTATCGAACGCGGGTCTTCCCTTCCGGCTTGGGACGCGACAAAACTACCACTGAACCACCAATGCTTAAACCCCACGTCAGAGTGCCGCATGGTTGAAAACACCGGCTGCCCTTATAAGAACCACAAACAGACGTAAAAGAGAACACTGCTGCATGGCCGGGGAATCGGACCCGTGTTCCTTCCCCGCGTGGAGGCGAGAGAAATTCTACCACGGACCCACAAATGCGCTCCTTGTGCTTGAAGGATGCCGCAATTCTGACAAATTAATTTGGAAAAGACGGATCTTTCACGAGTGGTATTATCGGCCAATGGCTTAAAGTTGACCATACTGACAGATAAACAGAAAAGGTTCCATATTAACTTTGTTGAAGAGAAATGGACAAAGAGTTTACCCCCCCCCCCCAGTGTGGAGGTCAGATATCAAGTGAGAGTCGCCCTCTTCTGTGGCCGCCAAGCGTCCCTTAGAACTACGTGAAAGCTCGGGCCCCCCACGGCACCGGCCTTTGTCAGTTCTTGCTGGAATGTTCCCCGCTCTTCCACCAAGGCACTGTCCCATCTGTCCCCCTGTACGTCTGTCTTAGGGATTTTTTTGTTGCCCTTGCAGTTGATTCCACTTTCATGCAGGTCAGCAAAAAACTGGAATTTTTTTCTTTTTTTTTTGTCAGAGACCCAAACAGGTCAGTGTACCCCCATTAGTACTTGTAAGGCTGCGTTTCTTGCCGCGCCTGTTTATTTGTTCCTTCGGGCATTGGCACAAGCTGCGGGAGCAAAATGCTTGTAATTCATCGGGGCCAATTCGGAAATGCTGCCATTAATTTCCCCGTAAAATGGGCAACCCTGAAAGAGGGAAACTTTTTGGGTATTTTAGATATGTGGTTTTTAATCTCGAATATGCTCGACATGCCTCCCCCCCCGACAAGTTGGAAATGCGCTAAAGCTCCCCCCCCCGGAAAACACACCCTATGCCAGGGGGCGTCCTTCGCATTGGCCGGGAATCGACCCGTCCTCCCCCGTGCCCCCGAGAATCCTACCACGGAACCAAAAAAACGTCGATAAAACTGAATTTAACTGGGATTCGTTGCAAAGCACCCGCGGAAAAGCCCAACAGACTGATTTTTGGAAACCTATCGCTTAAAACTCCAAAAACTTTCCTCGAGCGCATGACGATTTCGTTTCAGTTGAAAGACCCCAATTGTAAAGATAACAAGAGACGCCGCTGTGCATTGCGCGGAATGCCGAACCAAATTTTTCCCGGCGGGGAATCAACATTCTAAAAATTCGAACAACAAAAAAAAAAAAAGCGCAGAGGTGCACATTTTGCAAACACACCCCCCCCCCGCCACTTATTAAGAACCCGGAAAAAGTTAACTAACAGCGCTGCATTGGCCGGAATCGGACCCGTCTCCCGCTGGCAGCAATTCTACCTCGGAACCACCAATGCCGAGTCAGCAGCTCAGCCTTTTTTTCACACATTCCGAGTACAGCCCTGTCATTCTAATTCTGGTGTAAAACTTGCTTACCGAAGAAAGTGAAGGCTCCACTCAGTTTGAAATCAAATTCTGTTACCAGGGGTTTTCGCATTGTACCGTTAACAACTGTTTGGAAAACTGAAAACGGTTCACGGGCATTTGACAGAAATTAAATGGTCTCATCATGTCTACGTAGGGTACCAAACCGCCAAAAAGTTTCCATAAGATCATGCGATTTCCTTTTTGGAACAGATGGCTGAAAAGGTCCGATGAAGCTCCCCTAAAAAAAATCTGAAGCTTCAGATCGTTGAAAGAGCAACACATTGTAACAGAAATGCTCCCTGCTTTGCGCCTTGAATCGACCCGGGTCTCCCTGGTGTCAGGGGGGAATTCTACCACTGGGTCCACCAATGCCTACTTGGTGCTTAAAGATCCCAAAAAAACAAACAAGGGGAAAAACTGTCTTTCAGGAGGTATTATCCCCAATGCTAAAGTTTTCCAACTGACAGATACAGACAAGGCCAGAGGTATTTGGATGAAGAAAATGACAACGATTCCCCTTGGACCAAGGAGTTGGAGAGGCCAATAATCAAAAGTGAGAGTCTACATCTTCTGTGGAGGGGGGGGGTTAAGAACTACGAGTGCAGCTCGGCGCCCGGACTGCACCGATTTGTCATTTACTTTTTGTAGATTTACCCCGCTCTTCGCGCAAGGGCACTGTCCATCGGTGACCCTGTAAGCCCTGTCTTAGGGTAAAAAAACCTTTGCCCTTGCAGTTTATTCCACTTTCCCCCAGGTCAGATTTTTTTTTTTTTTTTTTTCAAGCGATTTTTAGAGAGAACAAACAGTCTGTACTGTCATTTTTACTTAAACCTGCCCTTTCTTGCCTCCGCCTGGTTATTGCCATCTGGAAGTTTCACAGCTGGGGGAGCCGCTGGCTTGTAATTCATCCTGAATAAATTCTAATTTTTGGGCTTCATTATTACCTGTAAAAGCGCACCCTGAAAATGGGAACTTTGTGTGTAGTTTAGATATGTATATTTTATATATCGAATATGCTCTACTGGCCTCCAAGACCGCGCAAGGTTGGAAATGCACTGGAGCTCCCTCATGCCGAAAACCCACCCTAATGAAGGAGACCGTCCTTGCAGTGGGCCGGGAATCGACCCGGGCTCCTGCGTGCAGGCGAGATTTTCCCCACTTGAACCACCAATGCTCGTGAAAGTGAATATCCTGGGATTCAGTTTTTAAAGCCCCGCTAAAGCACGTACACTACTGGATTATATAGAACTATCGCGGCACAACTCAAGGATCCCTTCAGCTTATTAACGATCGGTTTCATTTGAAAAGAACCCCATGTAAAGTAGACACTAGACAACCAGCTGTGCATTGGCCCGTACTCGAAACCGGTTCCTCCCGCTTGGTACAGCGACTATTCTACACTGAACCACCAATGCGAACCCCGATCGCAGAGTGCCATGGTGGCAAACACAGCTGCCACTTATAAAGAACCAGAAGCCTGACGTAGAAAAAACAGCTGCTGCATTGGCCGGGAACTGACCCGGGTCTCCCGCTTGCAGCGAGATTCTACCACTGAACCACCAATGCGCTACTTGTGCTTGAGATGCGCAATTCTACACATTAATTGGAAAAGACGTTCTTTCACTGAGGGAGCGGCCAATGCTAAAAGTTTGACAACTGCTGACGAATAACTAACAATTCCTAGTATTGCTTAAAGAAATGGACAGAGATTCTCCGAACAAAGTGAGTGGGGGAGTGTCAATATCAATGAGAGAGTCGGTAGCTTCTGTGTCGCGCCATCTCCCTTAATAAACTACAGTGCACTCGGCCTCCCGGAACTGCAACCAGAATTTGTCCATTCCTTTCTGGGAGAGTTAACCCCGCGCTTCCACCAAGGCACTGTCCCTCTATGACCCCTTAGCCTCTTCTTAGGGATCTTACATTACTTGCCCTTGCAGTTTCTTCCACTTTCAATGCAGGGTCGCATTAACCCTGGACATAGATCTTCTGGCGTTTTTTCAGAGACAACACCAGGTCAGTGTACTGTCATTCGTTTACTTTAAAACCCTGACCTTTCTTTGCCTGCCGCCTGGTTTATTGCCTTCTGGAATTTGTTCACGAGCTGCGTGGCCGTAAGGTGCTTGTAATTCTTCGAACAAATTCTAAATGCTTCCATTAATTACCTCGTAAAATGCGGCATCCTGAAGGCACTTTTTTTGTTAGTTGTAGTGTAGTATTATGATAATATCGATAGCTCGACTAAGCGAATATGCCCAACTGCCAGACAGAAAGCAAGGTTGGAAATGCAGCTAAAGCTCCCTCAAGCAAGAAAAACACACCCTAAAGAAAATGAGGCCGTCCTTGACAATTGGCCGGGAATCGGACTCCGGGTCTCCCGCGTGGCAGCCGAATTCGAGACCAAGTGACCACTTAAACTACCAATGCCGCGATTAAAGGTGAATTTACTGGGATTCAGGTTTTGCGTGAGCCCCGCTGAAAAGGCACGTACAGACTTGAGTATGAGAGAACCTATCCCCGCGGCACACTCAAAAGGAACTCCTTCGAGCCCATACGACATCGGTTTCATTTGAAAGGAACCCCCATTGTAAAGTAACCAAGAGACACCGCTTGCATTGGCGCGGAATCTGAACCCGGGTCGCCCGCTTGGTAATCGACAGTTTCTTACCATTGAAGCCACCAATGCGTAAAACCCCAGCGCAGAGGTGCACATGCTTGCAGAACACAGCGGCCTCTTATAAAGAACCAGAAGCCTGACTATAAATGAACAGAGCTTGGCTTGCATTGGCCTGGGAATCGGACCCGGTCTACCCGTCATGCAGGCAAGAATTCGACCACTGATACCCCAATGCTCGGAGTCAGCAGCTCGAGCCTTGTTCGTCCAATTAAAGTAAACCCTGTCATTGCGTGCTGCGCTTCTAGAGTAACATTGCTTACCGGAAGAGATGGAAGGCTACGAACTCTTTTTGACAAAATCAAATGGTCTGGTTACCAGGGCAATTATCGACAATTGCCTACCGGTAAACAACGGAGGAATAAACTGCAGACGTTGTCGCGGCAGCATTTGAACGAACAGAACATGGTTCTCATCAGTGTCTGAACGTAGGTAGCCACACCGCCAAAATGAGTACAGATTGGATCAATCCGAAAATCCTTAGTGGACATGGCGGAAAAGGCAGATGACGCTCCCCTAACAAAGTAATGCTGCAGCTTCAAGGATCGTTTGAAAAGAGCAACACAATTTGACATAACAATATAAGGCTTCCCCATGCATTGGCCGTGACATCGGACCCGGGTCTCCACGCTGTTGCAGGCGAGAAATTCTACCACTGAACCCACCAACGCGCTACTTTGTGCGTGAAGATGCGCAATTCTAACAAATTAATTTTGAAAAGGACTTGTCTTTCACAAGGGTATTAGCTGGCCAATGCTAGAAGATTGAACACCTGACAGATAAACAGACACAAGTTCCATAAGTATTTTGATGAAGAGAAAATGGACAAAAGATGTCTCTGAACAAAGGGGGAGTGGGGGAGGTCACTATCAAAAAGTGAGAGTCGTTATCTTCTGTGGCCGCCAGCTCCCTTAAGAACTACAGTATGCAGGTCAGCATTAACCCTGGACATAGATCTTCTGGCGTTTTTCAGAGACAACAAACAGGTCAGTTTACTGTCATTAGTTACTTTAACCCTGACCTTTCTTGCCTGCCGCCTGTTTATTGCCTTCTGGAATTTTTCACAGCTGCGTGAGCCGTAATTGCTTGTAATTCATCGAACAAATTCTAAAGTGCTTCCATTAATTACCCGTAAAATGCGGCACCCTGAAAAGGGAACTTTTTGTGTAGTTTAGATATGTATATGTTATATATCGAATATGCTCGACTGCCTCAACAAGACGCGCAAGGTTGGAAATGCAGCTGGAGCTCCCTCAAGCAAGAAAAACACACCCTAATGAAAAGGAGGCCGTCCTTGCATTGGCCGGGAATCGGACCCGGGTCTCCCGCGTGGCAGGCGAGAATTCTACCACTGAACCACCAATGCTCGATTAAAGGTGAATTTACTGGGATTCAGGTTTGCGAAGCCCCGCTGAAAAGCACGTACAGACTGGATTATGAGAGAACCTATCGCGGCACACTCAAAAGGAGCTCCTTCGAGCCAATTACGATTCGGTTTCATTTGAAAGAACCCCAATTGTAAAGTAACAAGAGACACCGCTGTGCATTGGCCGGGAATCGAACCCGGGTCTCCCGCTTGGGAATCGACAGTTCTACCACTGAACCACCAATGCGTAAACCCCAGCGCAGAGGTGCACATGGTTGCAAACACAGCTGCCACTTATAAAGAACCAGAAGCCTGACGTAAAATAGAACAGCTGCTGCATTGGCCGGGAATCGGACCCGGGTCTCCCGCATGGCAGGCAAGAATTCTACCACTGAACCACCAATGCTCGGAGTCAGCAGCTCAGCCTTGTTCTCACAATTACAGTAAACCCTGTCATTGCTTGCTGGTGTAAAATTGCTTACCGGAAGAGATGGAAGGCTACGAACTCAATTTGAAATCAAATGTCTGTTACCAGGGCAATATCGACAATTGCTACCGTTAAACAACTGAGAGATAAACTGAAGACGTTTCGCGGGCATTTGACGAACAGAAATGGTCTCATCAGTGTCTGAACGTAGGTAGCCACACCGCCAAAATGAGTACAGAATGGATCATGCGAAAATCCTTAGTGGCACATGGCTGAAAAGGCAGATGAAGCTCCCCTAAGCAAATTATGCTGCAGCTTCAAGGATCGTTTGAAAGAGCAACACATTTGACATAACAGATAAAGGCTTCCTGCATTGGCCGGGAATCTGACCCGGGTCTCCCGCGTGGCAGGCGAGAATTCTACCACTGAACCACCAATGCGCTACTTGTGCTTGAAGATGCGCAATTCTACAAATTAATTTGGAAAAGACGTGTCTTTCACGAGGGTATTATCGGCCAATGCTAAAGTTGAACAACTGACAGATAAACAGAACAAGTTCCATAGGTATTTGATGAAGAGAAATGGACAAAAGATTCTCTGAACAAAGGGGAGTGGGGGAGGTCAATATCAAAAGTGAGAGTCGTTATCTTCTGTGGCCGCCAGCTCCCTTAAGAACTACAGTGCAGCTCGGCCTCCCGGACTGCACCAGATTTTTCAGTTCTTGCTGGGAGATATTACCCCGCTCTTCCACCAAGGCACTGTCCATCTGTGACCCTGTAGCGCTGTCTTAGGGATCTTACATTACTGCCCTTGCAGTTTATTCCACTTTCATGCAGGTCAGCATTAACCCTGGACATAGATCTTCTGGCGTTTTTCAGAGACAACAAACAGGTCAGTTTACTGTCATTAGTTACTTTAACCCTGACCTTTCTTGCCTGCCGCCTGTTTATTGCCTTCTGGAATTTTTCACAGCTGCGTGAGCCGTAATTGCTTGTAATTCATCGAACAAATTCTAAAGTGCTTCCATTAATTACCCGTAAAATGCGGCACCCTGAAAAGGGAACTTTTTGTGTAGTTTAGATATGTATATGTTATATATCGAATATGCTCGACTGCCTCAACAAGACGCGCAAGGTTGGAAATGCAGCTGGAGCTCCCTCAAGCAAGAAAAACACACCCTAATGAAAAGGAGGCCGTCCTTGCATTGGCCGGGAATCGGACCCGGGTCTCCCGCGTGGCAGGCGAGAATTCTACCACTGAACCACCAATGCTCGATTAAAGGTGAATTCACTGGGATTCAGGTTTGCGAAGCCCCGCTGAAAAGCACGTACAGACTGGATTATGAGAGAACCTATCGCGGCACACTCAAAAGGAGCTCCTTCGAGCCAATTACGATTCGGTTTCATTTGAAAGAACCCCAATTGTAAAGTAACAAGAGACACCGCTGTGCATTGGCCGGGAATCGAACCCGGGTCTCCCGCTTGGGAAGCGACAATTCTACCACTGAACCACCAATGAGTAAACCCCAGCGCAGAGGTGCGCATGGTTGCAAACACAGCTGCCACTTATAAAGAACCAGAAGCCTGACGTAAAAGAGAACAGCTGCTGCATTGGCCGGGAATCGGACCCGGGTATCCCGCGCGGCAGGCGAGAATTCTACCACTGAACCACCAATGCTCGGAGTCAACAGCTCAGCCTTGTTCTCACAATTACAGTAAACCCTGTCATTGCTTGCTGGTGTAAAATTGCTTACCGGAAGAGATGGAAGGCTACGAACTCAATTTGAAATCAAACGTCTGTTACCAGGGCAATATCGACAATTGCTACCGTTAAAACAACTGAGAGATAAACCGAAGACGTTTCGCGGGCATTTGACGAACAGAAATGGTCTCATCAGTGTCTGAACGTAGGTAGCCACACCGCCAAAATGAGTACAGAATGGATCATGCGAAAATCCTTAGTGGCACATGGCTGAAAAGGCAGACGAAGCTCCCCTAAGCAAATTATGCTGCAGCTTCCAGGATCGTTTGAAAGAGCAACACATTTGACATAACAGATAAAGGCTTCCTGCATTGGCCGGGAGTCGGACCCAGGTCTCCCGCGTGGCAGGCGAGAATTCTACCACTGAACCACCAATGCGCTACTTGTGCTTGAAGATGCGCAATTCTACAAATTAATTTGGAAAAGACGTGTCTTTCACGAGGGTATTATCGGCCAATGCTAAAGTTGAACAACTGACAGATAAACAGAACAAGTTCCATAGGTATTTGATGAAGAGAAATGGACAAAAGATTCTCTGAACAAAGGGGAGTGGGGGAGGTCAATATCAAAAGTGAGAGTCGTTATCTTCTGTGGCCGCCAGCTCCCTTAAGAACTACAGTGCAGCTCGGCCTCCCGGACTGCACCAGATTTTTCAGTTCTTGCTGGGAGATATTACCCCGCTCTTCCACCAAGGCACTGTCCATCTGTGACCCTGCAGCGCTGTCTTAGGGATCTTACATTACTGCCCTTGCAGTTTATTCCACTTTCATGCAGGTCAGCATTAACCCTGGACATAGATCTTCTGGCGTTTTTCAGAGACAACAAACAGGTCAGTTTACTGTCATTAGTTACTTTAACCCTGACCTTTCTTGCCTGCCGCCTGTTTATTGCCTTCTGGAATTTTTCACAGCTGCGTGAGCCGTAATTGCTCGTAATTCATCGAACAAATTCTAAAGTGCTTCCATTAATTACCCGTAAAATGCGGCACCCTGAAAAGGGAACTTTTTGTGTAGTTTAGATATGTATATGTTATATATCGAATATGCTCGACTGCCTCAACAAGACGCGCAAGGTTGGAAATGCAGCTGGAGCTCCCTCAAGCAAGAAAAACACACCCTAATGAAAAGGAGGCCGTCCTTGCATTGGCCGGGAATCGGACCCGGGTCTCCCGCGTGGCAGGCGAGAATTCTACCACTGAACCACCAATGCTCGATTAAAGGTGAATTCACTGGGATTCAGGTTTGCGAAGCCCCGCTGAAAAGCACGTACAGACTGGATTATGAGAGAACCTATCGCGGCACACTCAAAAGGAGCTCCTTCGAGCCAATTACGATTCGGTTTCATTTGAAAGAACCCCAATTGTAAAGTAACAGTAACAAGAGACACCGCTGTGCATTGGCCGGGAATCAAACCCGGGTCTCCCGCTTGGGAAGCGACAATTCTACCACTGATCCACCAATGCGTAAACCCCAGCGCAGAGGTGCGCATGGTTGCAAACACAGCTGCCACTTATAAAGAACCAGAAGCCTGACGTAAAAGAGAACAGCTGCTGCATTGGCCGGGACTCGGCCCCGGGTCTCCCGCGTGGCAGGCGAGAATTTCTACCACTGAACCACCAATGCTCGGAGTCAACAGCTCAGCCTTGTTCTCACAATTACAGTAAACCCTGTCATTGCTTGCTGGTGTAAAATTGCTTACCGGAAGAGATGGAAGGCTACGAACTCATTTTGAAATCAAATGTCTGTTACCAGGGCAATATCGACAATTGCTACCGTTAAACAACTGAGAGATAAACTGAAGACGTTTCGCGGGCATTTGACGAACAGAAATGGTCTCATCAGTGTCTGAACGTAGGTAGCCACACACCGCCAAAATGAGTACAGAATGGATCATGCGAAAATCCTTAGTGGCACATGGCTGAAAAGGCAGATGAAGCTCCCCTAAGCAAATTATGCTGCAGCTTCAAGGATCGTTTGAAAGAGCAACACATTTGACATAACAGATAAAGGCTTCCTGCATTGGCCGGGAATCGGACCCGGGTCTCCCGCGTGGCAGGCGAGAATTCTACCACTGAACCACCAACGCGCTACTTGACAAAAAAGATGCGCAATTCTACAAATTAATTTGGAAAAGACGTGTCTTTCACGAGGGTATTATCGACCAATGCTAAAGTTGAACAACGGACAGATAAACAGAACAAGTTCCATAGGTATTTGATGAAGAGAAATGGACAAAAGATTCTCTGAACAAAGGGGAGTGGGGGAGGTCAATATCAAAAGTGAGAGTCGTTATCTTCTGTGGCCGCCAGCTCCCTTAAGAACTACAGTGCAGCTCGGCCTCCCGGACTGCACCAGATTTTTCAGTTCTTGCTGGGAGATATTACCCCGCTCTTCCACCAAGGCACTGTCCATCTGTGACCCTGTAGCGCTGTCTTAGGGATCTTACATTACTGCCCTTGCAGTTTATTCCACTTTCATGCAGTTCAGCGTTAACCCTGGACATAGATCTTCTGGCGTTTTATCAGAGACAACAAACAGGTCAGTTTACTGTCATTAGTTACTTTAACCCTGACCTTTCTTGCTGCCGCCTGTTTATTGCCTTCTGGAATTTTTCACAGCTGCGTGAGCCGTAATTGCTTGTAATTCATCGAACAAATTCTAAAGTGCTTCCATTAATTACCCGTAAAATGCGGCACCCTGAAAAGGGAACTTTTTGTGTAGTTTAGATATGTATATGTTATATATCGAATATGCTCGACTGCCTCAACAAGACGCGCAAGGTTGGAAATGCAGCTGGAGCTCCCTCAAGCAAGAAAAACACACCCTAATGAAAAGGAGGCCGTCCTTGCATTGGCCGGGAATCGGACCCGGGTCTCCCGCGTGGCAGGCGAGAATTCTACCACTGAACCACCAATGCTCGATTAAAGGTGAATTCACTGGGATTCAGGTTTGCGAAGCCCCGCTGAAAAGCACGTACAGACTGGATTATGAGAGAACCTATCGCGGCACACTCAAAAGGAGCTCCTTCGAGCCAATTACGATTCGGTTTCATTTGAAAGAACCCCAATTGTAAAGTAACAGGAGACACCGCTGTGCATTGGCCGGGAATCGAACCCGGGTCTCCCGCTTGGGAAGCGACAATTCTACCACTGAACCACCAATGCGTAAACCCCAGCGCAGAGGTGCGCATGGTTGCAAACACAGCTGCCACTTATAAAGAACCAGAAGCCTGACGTAAAAGAGAACAGCTGCTGCATTGGCCGGGAATCGGACCCGGGTCTCCCGCGCGGCTGCCTTGAATTGTTTAGCTAAACGGCCCTAAACCGTTTCCCATTCATTCTCAATGGTAGTGCTAAACCACTACGGATGCAATATACTTTCGGCCGCTAACGCGCTCGTGTCGCTCTTCCGTGTTTGTGCACCACCGCAAAGTTTGAAATCGCCATTTTCATCTCGACTCGGAGAGTGAAATACACTTTAAAGATCTGCCTCGTTCGTTTTAATCAGCACATCTATCAAAGGTAAGTTTCTTCATGTATGTATAATACTTTATAGCTTGTGATTAATACTTTATAACTAATGCTAGACCCCATTAGTTGTTGAGCGAAAACGCCAGCGTCGCTTACCCTGTCTGATTTTATTTACTATCATATCATCAAAGGATGATTTGCACGCGAAGTTATGAATGAACATGATCATTTTATATATTCATGTGTGTAGTTTTTGTGTCACTATGTTAAAAACCTTTGTCAATCAGTTTCTTACAATGTTATGTTGATACGTTACTCAGCATCACTCATCGAGCTTGTGGTAAATACGAGCTAAATAATGAATGAACGTGATTTTTTTTCTTAGTTTTTTTTACATTCATGTGAATGGTTTTCATGTACAGCAATGTATAGCATACATTTCACTAGTAATGTGTTGATAATTCGCTAGCAACGCTCATTTGGTAAGAGACTACAGATACTGTCTTACAAATTAAACATTGTACTGACCAAAATAGCTTGACTACCAAGCTGTTTGTACCATCTCAGACTGAACCATGATTATATTTTGAATGTTAACTTTTATCAGGTCTATGGTATTACCATAGCTGTCCATCAGAGAGTCAATTGAAGTCTGTCTTTAACACTGTTGGGCTAGTTACTCAAAGAATGTAATATATTACTCATTACTAGTTACTCCTTTCAAAAGTAATATTGTTACTTCACCAAAAACTTACCAAAAACAACAATTAATCACACTACTAGTTACATTACTTTTTCTTCATGCTCCCCAGAAGTTGTAACAGTGTATCTTCCCCATAAAATTCTTCTAGAATGTTGCTAACAACATATTTCAGCCTCATCATTTGACCAAAATCCATATTGAATCACAGTCAGAAGTTATTACAAACACTCAATTGTGATTGATAGTGACATTCAAATAGAAGTGTTGTATTAATCTCATTAATTGTCATGTGTAGCTTGAAGCTAATTGTAATTTCTCTCTTACCCATATATGATATTTTATTATGTATTTTATCAAATCACATAAGTTTGTAAGAAACTGTTTAATTTTCCAAAAAGATTTTTAATCATAGGAATATAATGTTCCACATGCTGGTCAGAGGGATGTGGGTGGAATGTAATGCCAGACTAAAGTAAAGCCACAACTTACACAACAGTGTTCAGATCATCTGTTTTCCTGACACAATCATTATAATGCAATATTTCTGTCTGACATCACATGCATGTGTGAGTCATGAAAATTATGAAACTAAATCTAGGAATTATTTGATTGTTGGATTTTAAATCAGCGCCGTTGAGGCATCAAAAGTAACTAAGCAACTAAGCTGTTTTATGGATGGTAACTGTAATGTTATTACTAAAATATTATTAGTAAGTAGTAACACTACTAGTTACTGAAAAAAGTAATATTATTACAGTAACTTAGTTATTGCCCAACACTGGTCTTCAATGATCTATAGAACACTGTTCCTGCCCTGCGTCTATGTGTTTACCTGCCTCAAAACCTATTATTTTGCTACATACAGTAAAAATGCGTGTGCACTCACACACACTCAGACAAAAGTTGATATTGCTCTCACACACATACACAAAAATGCGTGTGAAAACTTAGTTATTGCCCAACACTGGTCTTCAATGATCTATAGAACACTGTTCCTGCCCTGCTCACTCTTCACCTCCATTCTTGCTCTCACACACATACACAAAAATGCGTGTGCACTCACACACACTCAGACAAACTTTGATCTTCCTATGCCCACAGAGTAGATAAGGATGAAAGAGGTGTGGAAAAGTATTGTCTTCTTGACCTTTTGAAGTATGTGACTGAAGTTCAGAGAAAAACAGCAGCAAGATTTGTTCAGCCAATTAAATGTAATGAAACAAATAGTGATATTTTTAGATATTGACAAGTATAAGTATCTTCTTAAATGAAACCTAAAATTCTACTTTTTTCTTTCATGGTAGATCAAGATGCAGAAGAAAGTGCTGTTCTTCCCAGGGAGAATCTGTGTTGTGTTCCGCAAGGGACCACTCGGATTTCTCCTCCAGGAGCCATCTAAAGAAGCCAGACGTATTAAGGATGATCCCACTCTGCAGGACAAGTCTGCGCCCATAAGACAGGACCTTGTGCAGCAGAATGCTCTGTCTGTGGTCGTTCAGAGAGGAGGGGATGCCTCTGACAGGACGGAGGTCCTGGGAGACTACATCCTGCAATTTGGAAAGTATAAAGGGAAGTCCTTTAGATGGCTTTTAGAGAATGATGTAGGGTACACTATGTATCTCATCAAGAATCTTCAGAAGGAGGAGGCGTCAGGCATCCCTGTGGCCGAGGGGCATGGCAAGGACAGTCTACTGTCATTTGTTAATTATGCCCTTAGTTTTGAAGAGATCCAGTCTCTTCTCACCTATGAGGCCAGTGGAGTGGGTGTTGGGGCAGCCTCATCGGAAGATGACCAGCTGGTTGGCTTTGGTTCCCGGGCCAAGAGCACCTGGAAGGAGATATGGGATAGCAGAGCTGATGGCTACGCAGACTTCATCATGAAGAAGAGCTGCGTCCCAGGGACACGCATGTACAAGCTGCAGCAATACCTGCGGAAGAGGCAGCAATCTGCCACTGCTTCCATACCTGCTGAACATACCTCAAGGGCCCCAGCAAAACCCCTGGGTAGGTTATTCTATTAATATTTGTATTCACTTTTTTTTAACATTAAAATTACCATTTATGTATGACCAGTAATAGTCTTTCATGCTTTTAATTCATGCTTTTAATTCATCCTTAATTGGGCAAATAAATGATTGTCTGTGTGACAGTGATGGATGATGATGAAGAGCTGGAGAGAGCGATGTTGAGCATCTCACCCTCTAAGCTTCAAGTGCAGAGCTGTAAGTAGACTGTTATTACACAAACCAAATGTCAGAATTGATGATGGCCTATGGTCTATTTTGTAACTGCTGTCTCCCAATTCATATCTCTGTGTTTGTGTGTAACCAGTTGCTGTGCCAGCAGCAGTAGCAGCAGCAGCTGCCATACCCAGAGTGTCACCAGGAGCAAAGACAGGTTTTTAAATAGGAGGTTTCAGGACTGGAGTAAGATGAATTGCCCTCCAAAACTGAACCTTGACTTAAACTGTTATATTGTTTGCGTTCTGGCCATGTTCCTCCAACAATATGGTTGTATGCTGGCATTATACTAACTGTCCTAAGGACTATGAATTCCTGCCATGATGAATTACAACCACAATGAGGGTAAGTGTGCATTTTTGTTCTGCATTCATGTTGTTTAAAGGTACTAACACTTGAATGCATGCTTTTTCACTGAGTCATATTGCTCCTCCTGCTTAGACTAGTGAGTAGTTTTTAGGATAGTACGTTTGGTTGGCATGTCCGCAGGAAATAATTCAATTAAATTTTAATTAATTCATTAACAGTTAAGATGGTCTCAAGGCACTTTACAGAACCACTCCCTCTTAACATTAGATGAATTCATATACATAACAGGATAAAATATATTGACATGCAAGCAGCATATGTGCTTGATGCATACATGATTCCAAAGAACACGGCTTACAGTGTGCTCATGGTTACTATTAGAGGGATAGGTAGAGAAAAATAATATGGCAATGTCAATAATGGCATACATTTATATTATAAGTATATAGGTTTGTTACACAGTATGTAATTGTACCATAAACATTTGTAAAATTATGATAAGCAGGAGAAAGAAACATATGGCTGTTTGAGTTCCTACTAACACCAACACTATACTACTAACATATATTGTGAATTTTGAAATGACTGATGATTTTGTCTGTTATAGTTCCATCTGCGGCACTGTCCAAACCAACTCCTGATACAACTGCTGAATTGCAGGCATCACCAGTTGATGGTAAAATCAATAATCAAGGTCATGTAATCAAATGTTGAGTTAATTGCGGTTACATAAAAATAATAATTGGTCTATTTGCGTTCTTGTAGCTCCAGCCTCTCCAAGCCTAAAGAGGAAGACACCTGTGCCCCTTCCAGCAGAACTGACGTTCCTAGTGAAGGAGACAACAGCAGAAAAGCTTAAGGCAATGCCAGGTATGTTTCCATTTTAGTGTAGGGCTGATGCTCAGTTACACATCTGCTCAGTGCATTGCAGATTTAGCTCAGTAACATTTTCACAAACACATCCTAAATTTGCCATCATATCATGATGTCAGTAGCCTGTACAAATGCAAAAATCAATGACTGCACTTTGTTTCAGAACTCTGCACAAGTGCTGCTGTCACCTCTGCACGCAAAGTGCTTGCCTTTGAGGAGAGTAGTGAAAATGGTAAGAATAAACAGCATGTAGACAGCCCCTCTATTTTGTGAACTCCTGACACTAAGATGTTGTCTTAACTCTGCTTTAATCATTTCATTTATTTACATTACTTCCATATTAACTATGCAATCTATCATAATAATCAGGGCATTACATTCTTTTTGCCTATCCATTTTTCTTTTTAAATCCTAGTTCCCTCAGCTCAGCCACCTGTTCCTGTTCTCCTGCCTGTGCATGACCATGACATGAGCAGCTGGAGCTGTTCTCAACACCAGAAGCTGTGGATGAGGATGGAGCTTCAGGATCTCGGGCTGTGGCCTGGGTCTCGTTCAGTGCGTAACCCAGGGAACACAATTTCACTGTGGCGTCTTCCTCCACAACCTGAGCTTGTCGATATGGCGTCCGAACTCCCATCCCCTAACTTCTTCCAGCTACACCCATTTTTCATCTGGAAACCGGAGAGTCACATCATGGTCAGGTTGAGAAACACTTACATCCTGCCTTGTCTGCATGGATGTCCTCATCCACAGGTGGTCTCTGCAGGAGTGGGCAGGCCTAGGGTGATTGTTGGCACCAGTGGTCAGTATTACATCTTGTCCTCACGACTCTGCTGCAAGGCCTGTCAGAAGAACTGGTTTGCTGACAATCCACGATGGCTTGAGAAGCTGCCCAAGCGGTTTACCAACATTCTGCCTGCATTCCTGACCTACAAGAAGGCCATCTGCAAATCTGTGATGGATGAGCTGAGGCGCACTGGCAAGTCACCAACCGATATGGCAAACCAGGTGAATGAGCTCATGCACCTCAAGTATGAGCGAGCTCACCTGGCATACCTGCATGCCATAGAAAGCGTCAGGGATGCTGAGGCTGGCATATATGGACAGAGGACCATTGGGCAGTTCCTGAGGAAGGAAAACACTCCACGTGCTTTCGGGTCATATGATGATCAAGATGGCTGGTATGGAGGTTCTGTGTCCAGCTTCTACCTGACTGACTGCCTACTAGATGAGTACAAACGTCAAGAGCCAGCCATGTCCAAACTCCTTCAGGGCACTTTTGGGCGGGTCTTCAGGTCTGACCACACCAGGAAAGTTGCAAGAAAAGTAACGCTGGCATCTGGGGTCATGTCCAGTTATGCAATCATGAATGAGAACTGGCTGATTGTTTCCTGGGTGATGGTTCAGTCTGAGACCGAGAGGTCCTTGGAGCCAATGTACCAGGGACTGGCCAAGAGGTACGGCGATGCTGGAGTGGAAAAGGCAGGCTTCCACTGGATGGACAGGTGAGAACAGCTATCTTCTTTCATCACTGCCATGCAAACCACCAATGTCATGTCTAATAAAAAATTCTGTTAAAAAAAACAAAAAAAAAATTAATGATCACAAGAGAGAAAATGTAAATAATTATTATAAAGAAAACATGTAACATCAAAATGTAATTAAACATAATGCAATATATTTTGATGTGACATTATCTTTATATTAATTATTTAAATTTGCTCTCTTGTGATCGGTCCATATTACATAATCAGGTGACTGTCACATGAATAATTGATTGCTGTATAAATGGACTCTTGAGTGTTTTTGTTGTTCACACCCTGATGAAGGCTCACTGGCCATAACATGTTTGTGTGTAGTTATTTGTTTTTTTAATAAATACTAAAGCCATGATTGAATAAGAGCTTTTTATATCATTTTTCTTAAATTCTTGAGTGCCTTGGATTAATGTTTTTGTATTATGAATTATCCCACACCCAAAGAGCAACAAGATATGGAATTTAGATATGGACTTTACACCCTGTCCAGCTTTTTTGCATTCTTTGCTTTATAAAAAATCAGTTTCTTTAAAAAAAAAATACATTGTTCTTCATCTTTGTGCCTTGCATTTAGGGATTGCTGTGCTCCATTTAAGATCCCAGACTGCATCCCTGGTGAACATCTAAACTGGGATGCCTGGAAGACTACCCCTTCCATTGTTGCTGGGGCCACCTCTGGACCGCTGGAGAACACCTGTGCCTCACGGTCACATTTCAGTAATAACATTGTGGTGAAGCTGGACTTGTTCCACTGCCTGAGGCGTTTTTCACGGGAGTGCACCTCTGAGCATCACCCTCTTTTTAGCACTTTCTGCCAGCTCCTCTCCGCAGCCTTCTCTGTGGTGGATCAGGAGGACCTAGGGAGGCTCCAGGATGCCTATCGGTTCTGTGGTATCCATCCAGCCAATCCCACCAAACAGCACATACGGGAGCACTGCAGGACCAAAGTACCACAACCCACAGAGCTGCTAGACAGAGTGGAGAAAGTCCTAAAGCATTTTCACCTGGCCATGGACCCCAACAATGTCCCACTCTTCAAGTCATCCATGCTGAAGACGTGGCGCATACAGAGAGTGCACATTCTCCGTGGTTGCCTCAGTGACCCTGAACTCTCAGAGGGCATAATGTACCGGTATGGTGGAACTCTTCAGCTAAATCACATACCTGGTGAAGGTGCCAAAGTCCCCATCTGGATTCCTGTCAGAGGTACGTCACAGCAGGAAGGGTACCACTTTCACCAGGCCCAGTGGATCACAGGGACTCATGTCTCCACTGAATTGTTCCAGGCCCAGGGCATGACAGGGGTGGCACGGTGGAACCACCAACGGCTGCTGGACCTTAAGCAGCCAGGTGTCATCCTTCCTGCTGTGTTTGATCCAGCTCTAATGGTTGAGTTAAATTCTACCTCTAAGAGAGTGACTGGGGAGGAGAAGTATCCTACACTTCATCTCTCTGACAGAGACACCGGAGAGAGGTTTGGCCTAGAGTACACAGAGCCAGGCTGCCGTCCAGTCCCTCTGGATTGGGACAAACACCGAACCCAAAAGAGAGGTGAACCAGCTGCTCATGTGCCTCTGCCTCCTGTGCAGACACCCACTCCTGCCCAAGCCCAAGCCCAACCCCAAGCCCAACCCCAACCTCCAGACACAGCACCTTCCTCCAGCCGGACACAGCTCTCCGACACAGCATCCCCTGGACCAGCATCATCCATTGGCCATTTGCACTCTGCTGGTGAACCTCCTGCAGTGATAGGTAAGTTAACAATCTTTTTAGACATAAATTTTAATGTAATAACATGATCAACTAAGGAATTATTATTGCTTTGTGTTCCAGAAATATCACATGCTAAACCTGCTGCAATCCATACGGTACAGATGTTGTCACAACGAAGCATGGGACTTCCAGTTAAAAGGGGTAAGTTAATACCACTTTCTAAGACCAACATTTTAAATATCAGTGTAAATGACTTTTTGTACTCATCAACATCATCTCAGTAAATGAGCAAAATAACAAGTAACTTTTTTCTTTGTTCTAGAAACCTCAAATATTCCACCCCTGCCTTTGCAATCCTCACCAAGGAGTGCCCGCACTGGACCAATCAAGACTGGTGGACGAGTGTTCGTCTTGGACCACAAACGCTGGACATCACCAATGAAGGAGGCTATCGACAGCCTCCTAGACAATTATCATGGACAGAAAGACATGTTGAAGCTCGTGGATCAAGACTATGCAGCTATGGTCCATCGGTCTGCCACAGATCCAAACAGTCTGCTTCACCCCACAACCAAATACCATATAGCACAGTACATGAAACACCTGGCTAAACAGGTGAACACAAGTTCATCACTGAACACCAGTCCAGAAAAACTTTTGGAGACACAAAAACTGTGGCAAAGTTTAACAGAGGAAAGTGAGACTGTCCATGTTTCAGTTGTAGAACTGCCACCAGCCATTGTGAATCCAGCAGATCTGGTCTCACAGCCAGCATCTGAAAAGCCAGTTTCACACAAGATAATACACAAAAAATAACACAACACATATCTACACAACAACAAGAGGAGCAGCAGCAGCAACAAAAACCCAGACAGACAAAAAAATGTCTCGCGTGTGGGCAGCCAAAATCCCGCTACCAAAGTGATGGATCATCAGTTCATCACTTTTATCAGCAAGGGCCTGTTAGGTATCACTATTGCTCCACAAAGGTTTTTAAAGCCTATTCTGCAGAGGGACTGACAAATCCTAGAATGGCCTTTGAAGAGTTTGCACAGACTGACTTCTTTCAGCGTGAACTGCAATTAACAAAGCGCAGAGTGGAAGACAAAGCTGCAAAGAAGAGGAAACTCCCGGACCCTCAACCTCAGGGAAGAATGTGCCGTTTCTGTCGC
This sequence comes from Cyprinus carpio, assembly GCF_018340385.1. Lineage (NCBI taxonomy): Eukaryota > Metazoa > Chordata > Actinopteri > Cypriniformes > Cyprinidae > Cyprinus > Cyprinus carpio. The sequence continues at coordinate 86,169 of NW_024873302.1, read as the reverse complement.
ACAGAGCTAAAGCAGGGCCCAAACAGCAAACACATTCACACAGGGTTTCCAGGAGTGGCAGGAAAATACATTTACTGCCCAGCTAAAGTCCTCGCCTTATATAAAGACAGAGGCATGACACAAGAAATGACCTGGAAGGAATTTCAAGCTTCATCATTCTATGGCATGGAAAAGGAGAGGTGGGCAGCAGAGAGAAAGAAATAGAAATTCTGAACTTTTATGCATACTCTTGATACACTTCATATATTAGTAATCTGTTGGTTTCATGTTGCTCCATCCATTCCTTTCAATTAGATACACATTTTAATCAGTCATTGTTTTTATGTTCTTCATATCCTGTCCTTAACATAACATCAATCCTAGCACATGAGCTCTAAATGGAGCATATTCTGGTAGATTACAATCTAATTGATTTTGATGTTATTCCCTTGTGTCCATGTATCTAATTGATCTTGTTCTTTTTTTGTTCTTGCGAAGGATTTGTATATCAGAACTGATAGTCATTACTCGTTATAAAATTATTTTTATACTATACTTATTTTAGTCCCTATTCTTCAACTTCTGCCCATCCCATTGCTTTGCAGCAGCTATAATTTCCTTATACTTGTTTGTTTGTTTGTTTGTTTGTTTATATATATATATATATAAATAAACACATATATATATATATATATATATATATATATATATACTTGTTTTAGCCTCTCTGAAGGCAGCACATGTTTGAGTTGATTTAATAAAACACTGATTTTAAGTAAAGAACTTGTTTCACTTGATTTCATCTTCAAACAATTGTTAGCTTATTTTCAATATGAAAAATAGGTCTTTTTATTCATTTTTGAATGCAACTTTAAATGCAAGTATCAGTCTTGATTTATACATGATTTATACAGTGTAACATATTACAGTAGTCAACATTTGAAGTGGATCAAAACCATTCATCAAAGTTGTCCTAAAACGTTCTTTTTAGGATAACTTAATTCTTAGGACATTTTTCAAAAAATTTTGATCCACTTCAAATGTTGACTATAAACTTATATTACATACTATACTTTGGCCCTTAATCTTTAGAATTCTCTATACAAAAAAATTATATACACATTTCAGACTGAACTGATGTAGATTGTAACCTGCCTCATAGAATATTGAATAACTAGTGCAGCATTTCAGTACCATGGACTGGGAAAGTAAAATTCAGTACCAAGGACAGCGGGCAAAAAATACTGCAATCTGATTGGTTGTGACATCATTTCCGTTCTTTGGCAAGCTGCTGCAATCTGATTGGCTGTCACTGCATCACAACTTTTCACGGCTGGCCCCCGCGTGGCAGGCGAGAATTCTACCACTGAACCACCAATGCTCGGCAAAAGGTGAATTTACTGGGATTCAGGTTTGCGAAGCCCCGCTGAAAAGCACATACAGACTGGGTTATGAGAGAACCTATCACGGCACACTCAAAAGGAGCTCCTTCAAGCCAATTACGCTTCGGTTTCATTTGAAAGAAACCCAATTCTAAAGTAACAAGATACACCGCTGTGCATTGGCCGGGAATCGAACCCAGGTCTCCCGTTTGGGAAGTGACAATTCTACCACTGAACCACCAATGCATAAATCCCAGCGCAGAGGTGCGCATTGGGTTGCAAACACAGCTGCCACTTATAAAGAACCAGAAGCCTGACGTAAAAGAGGACAGCTGCTGCATTGGCCGGGAATCGGACCCGGGTCTCCCGAGTGGCAGGCGAGAATTCTACCACTGAACCACCAATGCTCGGAGTCAATGCCTCAGCCTTGTTCTCACAATTACAGTAAAAACTGTCATTGCTTGCTGGTGTAAAATTGCTTACCGGAAGAGATAGAAGGCTACGAACTCATTTTGAAATCAAATGTCTGTTACCAGGGCAATATCGACAATTGCTACCGTTAAACAACTGAGAGATAAAATGAAGACGTTTCGCGGGCATTTGACGAACAGCAATGGTCTCATCAGTCTCTGAACGTAGGTAGCCACACCGCCAAAATGAGTACAGAATGGATCATGCGAAAATCCTTAGTGGCACATGGCTGAAAAGGCAGACGAAGCTCCCTTAAGCAAATTATGCTGCAGCTTCAAGTATCGTTTGAAAGAGCAACACATTTGACATAACAGATAAAGGCTTCCTGCATTGGCCGGGAATCGGACCCGGGTCTCTCACGTGGCAGGCGAGAATTCTACCACTGAACCACCAATGCGCTACTTGCACGTGAGGATGCGCAATTCTACAAATTAATTTGGAAAAGACGTGTCTATCACGAGGGTATTATCGGCCAATGCTAAAGATAAACAACTGACAGATAAACTGAACAAGTTCCATAGGTATTTGATGAAGAGAAATGGACAAAAGATTCTCTGAACAAAGGGGAGTGGGGGAGGTCAATATCAAAAGTGAGAGTCGTTATCTTCTGTGGCCGCCAGCTCCCTTAAGAACTACAGTGCAGCTCGGCCTCCCGGACTGCACCAGATTTGTCAGTTCTTGCTGGGAGACATTCCCCCGCTCTTCCACCAAGGCACTGTCCATCTGTGACCCTGTAGCGCTGTCTTAGGGATCTTACATTACTGCCCTTGCAGTTTATTCCACTTTCATGCAGGTCAGCATTAACCCTGGACATAAATCTTCTGGCGTATTTCAGAGACAACAAACAGGTCAGTTTACTGTCATTAGTTACTTTAACCCTGACCTTTCTTGCCTGCCGCCTGTTTATTGCCTTCAGGAATTTTTCACAGCTGCGTGAGCGCTAATTGCTTGTAATTCATCGAACAAATTCTAAAGTGCTTCCATTAATTACCTGTAAAATGCAGCACCATGAAAAGGGCACTTTTTGTGTAGTTTAGATATGTGTATGTTATATATCGAATATGCTCGACTGCCTCAACAAGACGCGCAAGATTGGAAATGCAGCTGGAGCTCCCTCAAGCAAGAACCACACACCCTAATAAAAAGGAGGCCGCCCTTGCATTGGTCGGGAATCGGACCCGGGTCTCCCGCGTGGCAGGTGAGAATTCTACCACTGAACCACCAATGCTCGGCAAAAGGTGAATTTACTGGGATTCAGGTTTGCGAAGCCCCGCTGAAAAGCACGTACAGACTGGATTATGAGAGAACCTATCACGGCACACTCAAAAGGAGCTCCTTCAAGCCAATTACGCTTCGGTTTCATTTGAAAGAACCCCAATTCTAAAGTAACAAGATACACCGCTGTGCATTGGCCGGGAATCGGACCCGGGTCTCCCGCGGGGCAGGCGAGAATTCTACCACTGAACCACCAATGCTCGGGGTCAATGTCTCAGCCTTGTTCTCACAATTACAGTAAACCCTGTCATTGCTTTCTGGTGTAAAATTGCTTACCGGAAGAGATGGAAGGCTATGAACTCATTTTGAAATCAAATGTCTATTACCAGGGCAATATTGACCATTGCTACCGTTAAACAACTGAGAGACACACTCAGACACACTTTGATTTTCCTATGCCCACAGAGTAGATAAGGATGACAGAGGTGTGGAAAAGTATTGTCTTCTTGACCTTTTGAAGTATGTGACTGAAGTTCAGAGAAAAACAGCAGCAAGATTTGTTCAGCCAATTAAATGTAATGAAACAAATAGTGATATTTTTAGGTATTGACAAGTATAAGTATCTTCTTAAATGAAACCTAAAATTCTACTTTTTTTCTTTCATGGTAGATCAAGATGCAGAAGAAAGTGCTGTTCTTCCCAGGGAGAATCTGTGTTGTGTTCCGCAAAGGACCACTCGGATTTCTCCTCCAGGAGCCATCTACAGAAGCCAGACGTATTAAGGATGATCCCACTCTGCAGGACAAGTCTGCGCCTATAAGACAGGACCTTGTGCGGCAGAATGCTCTGTCTGTGGTCGTTCAGAGAGGAGGGGATGCCTCTGACAGGACGGAGGTCCTGGGAGACTACGTCCTGCAATTTGGAAAGTATAAAGGGAAGTCTTTTAGATGGCTTTTAGAGAATGATGTAGGATACACTATGTATCTCATCAAGAATCTTCAGAAGGAGGAGGCGTCAGGCATCCCTGTGGCCGAGGGGCATGGCAAGGACAGTCTGCTGTCATTTGTTAATTATGCCCTTAGTTTTGAAGAGATCCAGTCTCTTCTCACCTATGAGGCCAGTGGAGTGGGTGTTGGGGCAGCCTCATCGGAAGATGACCAGCTGGTTGGCTTTGGTTCCCGGGCCAAGAGCACCTGGAAGGAGATATGCAGAGCTGATGGCTATGCAGACTTCATCATGAAGAAGAGCTGCGTCCCAGGGACACGCATGTACAAGCTGCAGCAATACCTGCGGAAGAGGCAGCAATCTGCCACTGCTTCCATACCTGCTGAACATACCTCAAGGGCCCCAGCAAAACCCCTGGGTAGGTTATTCTATTAATATTTGTATTCACTTTTTTTAACATTAAAATTACCATTTACGTATGACCAGTAATAGTCTTTCATGATTTTAATTCATCCTTAATTGGGCAAATAAATGATTGTCTGTGCGACAGTGATGGATGATGATGAAGAGCTGGAGAGAGCGATGTTGAGCATATCACCCTCTACGCTTCAAGTGCAGAGCTGTAAGTAGACTGTTATTACACAAACCAAATGTCAGAATTGATGATGGCCTATGGTCTATTTTGTAACTGCTGTCTCCCAATTCATATCTCTGTGTTTGTGTGTAACCAGTTGCTGTGCCAGCAGCAGTAGCAGCAGCTGCCATACCCAGAGTGTCACCAGGAGCAAAGACAGGTTTTTAAATAAGAGGTTTCAGGACTGGAGTAAGATGAATTGCCCTCCAAAACTGAACCTTGACTTAAACTGTTATATTGTTTGCGTTCTGGCCATGTTCCTCCAACAATATGGTTGTATGCTGGCATTATACTAACTGTCCTAAGGACTATGAATTCCTGCCATGATGAATTACAACCACAATGAGGGTAAGTGTGCATTTTTCTGCATTCATGTTGTTTAAAGGTACTAACACTTGAATGCATGCTTTTTCACTGAGTCATATTGCTCCTCCTGCTTAGACTAGTGAGTAGTTTTTAGGATAGTACGTTTGTTTGGCATGTCTGCAGGAATTAATTCAATTAATGTTTAATTAATTCATTAACAGTTAAGATGGACTCAAGGCGCTTTACAGAACCACTCCTTCTTAACATTAGATGAATTCATATACATAACTGGATAAAATATATTGACATGCAAGCAGCATATGTGCTTGATGCATACATGATTCCAAAGAACACGGCTTACAGTGTGCTCATGGTTACTATTAGAGGGATAGGTAGAGAAAAATAATATGGGAATGTCAATAATGGCATACATTTATATAGTATAAGTATATAGGTTTGTTACACGGTATGTAATTGTACCATAAACATTTGTAAAATTATGATAAGCAGGAGAAAGAAACATATGGCTGTTTGAGTTCCTACTAACACTAACACTATACTACTAACATATATTGTGAATTTTGAAATGACTGATGATTTTGTCTCTTATAGTTCCATCTGCGGCACTGTCCAAACCAACTCCTGATACAACTGCTGAATTGCTGGCATCACCAGTTGATGGTAATAAACAATAATCAATAATCAATAATCAATAAACAATAATCACGGTCATGTAATCAAATGTTGAGTTAATCTTGGTTACATAAAAATAATAATTGGTCTACTTGCATTCTTGTAGCTCCAGCTTCTCCAAGCCTAAAGAGGAAGACACCTGTGCCCCTACCAGCAGAACTGACGTTCCTAGTGAAGGAGACAACAGCAGAAAGGCTTAAGGCAACGCCAGGTATGTTTCCATTTTAGTGTAGGGCTGATGCTCAGTTACACATCTGCTCAGGGCATTGCAGATTTAGCTCAGTAACATTTTCACAAACACATCCTAAATTTGCCATCATATCATGATGCCAGTAGCCTGTACGAATGCAAAAATCTGCACTTTGTTTCAGAACTCTGCACAAGTGCTGCTGTCACCACTGCACGCAAAGCGCTTGCCTTTGAGGAGAGTAGTGAAAATGGTAAGAATAAACAGCATGTAGACAGCCCCTCTATTTTGTGAACTGCTGACACTAAGATATTGTCTTAACCCTGCTTTAATTATTTAATTTATTTACATTATTTCAATATTACTATGCAATCTATAATAATAATCAGGGCATTACATTCTTTTTGCCTATCCATTTTTCTTTTTAAATCCTAGTTCCCTCAGCTCAGCCACCTGTTCCTGTTCTCCTCCCTGTGCATGACCATGACATGAGCAGCTGGAGCTGTTCTCAACACCAGAAGCTGTGGATGAGGATGGAGCTTCAGGATCTCGGGCTGTGGCCTGGGTCTCGTTCAGTGCGTAACCCAGGGAACACAATTTCACTGTGGCGTCTTCCTCCACAACCTCAGCTTGTCGATATGGCGTCCGAACTCCCATCCCCTAACTTCTTCCAGCTACACCCATTTTTCATCTGGAAGCCGGAGAGTCACATCATGGTCAGGTTGAGAAACACTTACATCCTGCCTTGTCTGCATGGATGTCCTCATCCACAGGTGGTCTCTGCAGGAGTGGGCAGGCCTTGGGTGATTGTTGGCACCAGTGGTCAGTATTACATCTTGTCCTCACGACTCTGCTGCAAGGCCTGTCAGAAGAACTGGTTTGCTGACAATCCACGATGGCTTGAGAAGCTGCCCAAGCGGTTTACCAACATTCTGCCTGCATTCCTGACCTACAAGAAGGCCATCTGCAAATCTGTGATGGATGAGCTGAGGCGCACTGGCAAGTCACCAACCGATATGGCGAACCAGGTGAATGAGCTCATGCACCTCAAGTATGAACGAGCTCACCCGGCATACCTGAATGCCATAGAAAGCGTCAGGGATGCTGAGGCTGGCATATATGGACAGAGGACCATTGGGCAGTTCCTGAGGAAGGAAAACACTCCAAGTGCTTTCGGGTCATATGATGATCAAGATGGCTGGTATGGAGCCTCCGTGTCCAGCTTCTACCTGACTGACTGACTACTAGATGAGTACAAACTTCAGGGCACTTTTGGGTGGGTCTTCAGGTCTGACCACACCAGGAAAGTTGCAAGAAAAGTAACGCTGGCATCTGGGGTCATGTCCAGTTATTCAATCATGAATGAGAACTGGCTGATGGTTTTCTGGGTGATGGTTCAGTCTGAGACAGAGAGGTCCTTGGAGCCGATGTACAAGGGACTGGCCAAGAGGTACGGCGATGCTGGAATGGAAAAGGCAGGCTTCCACTGGATGGACAGGTGAGAACAGCTATCTTCTTTCATCACTGCCATGCAAACCACCAATGTCATGTCTAATAAAAAATTCTGTTAAAAAAACAAAACATTAATGATCACAAGAGAGAAAATGTAAATAATTATTATAAAGAAAACACGTAACATCAAAATATAATTAAACATAATGCAATATATTTTGATGTGACATTATCTTTATATTAATTATTTAAATTTGCTCTCTTGTGATCGGTCCATATTACATAATCAGGTGACTGTCACATGAATAACTGATTGCTGTATAAAAGGACTCTTGAGTGTTTTTGTTGTTCACACCCTGATGAAGGCTCACTGGCCATAACACGTTAGTGTGTAGTTATTTGTTTTTTTAATAAATGCTAAAGCCAGGATTGAATAAGAGCTTTTTATACCTTTTTTCTTAAATTCTTGAGTGCCTTGGATTAATGTTTTTGAATTATGAATTATCCCACACCCAAAGAGCAACAAGATATGGAATTTAGATGTGGCCTTTACACCCTGTGCAGCTTTTTGCATTCTTTGCTTTATAAAAAATCAGTTTCTTTTAAAAAAAAAAATTACATTGTTCTTCATTTTTGTGCCTTGCATTTAGGGATTGCTGTGCTCCATTTAAGATCCCAGACTGCATCCCTGGTGAACATCTAAACTGGGATGCCTGGAAGACTACCCCTTCCATTGTTGCTGGGGCCACCTCTGGACCACTGGAGAACACCTGTGCCTCACGGTCACATTTCAATAATAACATTGTGGTGAAGCTGGACTTGTTCCACTGCCTGAGGCAGGAATGCACCTCTGAGCATCACCCTCTGTTTAGTACTTTCTGCCAGCTCCTCTCCGCAGCCTTCTCTGTGGTGGATCAGGAGGACCTAGGGAGGCTCCAGGATGCCTATCAGTTCTGTGGTATCCATCCAGCCAATCCCACCAAACAGCACATACGGGAGCACTGCAGGACCAAAGTACCACAACCCACAGAGCTGCTAGACAGAGTGGAGAAAGTCCTAAAGCATTTTCACCTGGCCATGGACCCCAACAATATCCCACTATTAAAGTCATCCATGCTGAAGACGTGGCGCATACAGAGAGTGCACATTCTCCGTGGTTGCCTCAGTGACCCTGAACTCTCAGAGGGCATAATGTACCGGTATGGTGGAACTCTTCAGCTAAATCACATACCCGGTGAAGGCGCCAAAGTCCCCATCTGGATCCCTGTCAGAGGTACATCACAGCAGGAAGGGTACCACTTTCACCAGGCCCAGTGGATCACAGGGACTCATGTCTCCACTGAATTGTTCCAGGCCCAGGGCATGACAGGGGTGGCACAGTGGAACCACCAACAGCTGCTGGACCTTAAGCAGCCAGGTGTCATCCTTCCTGCTGTGTTTGATCCAGCTCTAATGGTTGAGTTAAATTCTACCTCCAAGAGAGTGACTGGGGAGGAGAAGTATCCTACACTTCATCTCTCTGACAGAGACACCGGAGAGAGGTTTGGCCTAGAGTACACAGAGCCAGGCTGCCGTCCAGTCCCTCTGGATTGGGACAAACACCGAACCCAAAAGAGAGGTGAACCAGCTGCTCTTGTGCCTTTGCCTCCTGTGCAGACACCCACTCCTGCCCAAGCCCAACCCCAACCTCCAGACACAGCACCTTCCTCCAGCCGGACACAGCTCTCCGACACAGCATCCCCTGGACCAGCATCATCCATTGGCCATTTGCTCTCTGCTGGTGAACCTCCTGCAGTGATAGGTAAATTAACAATCTTTTTAGACATAAATTTTAATGTAATAACATGATCAACTGAGGAATTATTATTGCTTTGTGTTCCAGAAATATCACATGCTGAACCTGCTGCAATCCATATGGTACAGATGTTGTCACAAGGAAGCATGGGACCTCCAGTTAAAAGGGGTAAGTTAATACCACTTTCTAAGACCATCATTTTAAATATCAGTGTAAATGACTTTTTGTACTCATCAACATCATCTCAGTAAATGAGGAAAATAACAAATAACTTTTTTCTTTGTTCTAGAAATCTCAAATACTCCACCCCTGCCCTTGCAATCCTTACCAAGGAGTGCCCGCACTGGACCAATCAAGACTGGTGGATGAGTGTTCATCTTGGACCACAAACGCTGGACATCACCAATAAAGGAGGCTATCGACAGCCTCCTAGACAATTATCATGGACAGAAAGACATGTTGAAGCTTGTGGATCAAGACTATGCAGCTATGGTCCATCGGTCTGCCACAGCTCCAAACAGTCTGCTTCACCCCACAACCAAATACCATATAGCACAGTACATGAAACACCTGGCTAAACAGGTGAACACCAGTCCAGAAAAACTTTTGGAACATTTGACAAATAGAAATGGTCTCATGAGTCTCTGAACATAGGTAGCCACACCGCCAAAATGAGTACAGAATGGATCATGTGAAAATCCTTAGTGGCACATGGCTGAAAAGGCAGATGAAGCTCCCTTAAGCAAACAGGGCGATGGCAAAGACATGGCTGAGGATAAAAGCAACAGTAAAGAACTTCAAAAAGATACTGGACAAAGAATAAAGCAAAGGAAATCAACAGAGACAAATGAGGTGAGAAGACGAAGGACTGAGATGGAAGACAATGATCAACAAAAGCATTACTCAAAGGAGGCAACGGTAATTGTTAATACTACAGAAGTAAGAGATCGAAGGGTGGAGGATGTGATAAAAGCGGTAATTGAAAAGGTTGGACTGAGTAAAGTGTTAGCGGTAAGACCAAGATTAAATAATAAGTATGAGGTAACAGTAACGGATGAAGAAGCATGTGAATTTTTAAAGGATGGACTAACAGTAAAAGGAATTGTGTGTGAAGTGAGGAATCTTCAAGAAAGAGAGTGTGTTGTTTCATTCATGCACTTACCGCCTTATGTAACAGATGAAGAAATAACGGCAAAAATTAAGAACATGGGGAGTTAAAGTTACATCTGCAATAAGGAGAAGGTACTATCCAGACACTACAATCACAGATGGAACAAGATATGTGCATGTTTAATTCCCTAAGGAGGTACTATCACTGCCTTACAGCACGAGATTTGATACTGCAGAGGGAGTGCAATATTTTAGGATCATACATGATCGTTAAATGAAAATCTGTAGATTGTGTATGAAACCGGGACACATTTTGAAGGACTGTCCAGACTTTACCTGTCGAGATTGTGGTGAAAAGGGACATTTTGCGAGGGAATGTGATGCTGTAAGATGCCCAGAGTGTCATAAAGTACTGGTGAAATGTGAATGCTGGATGGAAGAGGACATTGAAACAGATAAAGACTATGAGCAAGTAGATGAAATGGAGAAATCACAGGATGTGGACGACGCAAAGGAGGATGTACAAACAGAATAGACTGAGGAAGAAGAAGAGAATCAAAAAGGAGAAGATGCAGAAGAGGAACAGAACTACTGTGAAATGGAAAGAGAGCAAGAGGAAGAAGGACATGGAATACAAAGTGAAACCTCGAAACAAACAAGAGAGGCGGAAAGGAAAGGCAGGGAACGCAAATGATAGAGAAAGCAAAGCAAGGAGGAAAAGAAGACAACAAAAATGAATGGGAAAAGGTTACGATAACAAGAAGAAGACAACTAAAGGTAAAACCAAATTTAGAGAACGCGAAAAAGAGACATACAATAAAAGAAAAACTGAAAGAGAAAGGAATTAAAAGAAGAGACTATGGTGAGAATACTTTTGAGGTATTAATGGAGCTTGAAAAAGTTGATGAATGTTTAGAATAATATGTACTTTGCTATGTGTTATGTTTTTGAAAATTGCAACACTTAATGTAAGAGGATTACTAGAGCAAGGGAAATTTGAAAAGCTGAAACTATTGTGTAGTAAATCAAATGTTTTAGTGGTTCAGGAAACAAATTGGAGGGACGAAGTAATGGAAAGTTTAAAAAAAAAAATGGATATATAAAAAGAGATATATTTTTGATGCAAAATTTAATCCAATTCAGACGGTCAAGGTGTAATAATATGTACATTTATTAAAAAGAATATAGAGAACAGAAACCACAAATCATAACTTGGAAATAAAGTTCTGGATAATAATAACAACCTTCAAATATAGAAAATATAAATCCAATTTTAGTAAATTTTTTAATAACAATCCATTTATGATGGATTGAGCCCGTATTAATCAAAACATGAATAAAATTGTAAGTAAAACATAAACAGTTATTTGTTTTAAATCAAAAATACCAAAGTATTAAGTATTAAAATATTAAAGTATCAAAATATCAAAGTATCAAAGTATCTGAATTTCAAGGTATCTGAATTTGAATAAAAACCTGTAAGAGTTCTAAGTCTGAGTCTAAGAGTTGTCGAGTGAAGCCAAAAGAAGAGGAAGTAAGCTGAAAAGATAGAGAGACCAGAGTCTCAGAAAGTCAAAACCCTATTCTATTTTGCAGAGTCTATCTTATATACTGTTGTTCCAGACATAAATCGTCATCTGGGCTATCACTAATAACACCTGACCTTTAAAAATAGTCTAGTCAATGTCTCGATTTTGGACTTCTTCCTCTTTTAGATTCAAAGTATCATACAGATAATTCTAAGAAATATTGATACAAAAGAACAATACGTGCAGTTCAACTTCATATGCAAAACAGACTCAGCTGACTACGCAGTTAGAAATACTGTGAAATTACATATGAAATATACCATAAAGTTTACCAAAACAGTTTTGAATATAAAAATGAAACCTGTTAATATATGTATATATATATATTTATATATATATATATATATATATATATATATATATATATATATATATATATATATATATGATGACAGATCCTTACCATGAAATATTAATTTTTAACTTTTGAAATGAAACTTATCATTATGAATAGAACATATTTTGAGTACGTGACTTCTCAGAATCTCTCAACAACACTTGGGTTTAATTTAAATACGTGGACTTCTTCTCAGAATCTCTATCACCATGTGGATTTCTTAGAATCTCCACACACCAATTTTATAGTAATGGTGATGGGAGGCTAGGTAGGGGAGTAGCATTTTTAATTAAAAAGGGTGTGTGTGAAAAAGCACAAGTGGTTTATGATGATATGCAAGGAAAGTGTTTGATAGTGAAAATGATGGAGGGAGAGACAAATATCATTCTGTGTAATGTTCATGCACCTGTGGTAGAAAAAGAAAAGGTGTTATTTTTTAAGAAACTAAAAGATATTATTGTGAAATGGGAGAACATTTTAATTATGGGGGAATTTAACACTACGTTTAGCAAGATGGATATTGCAGATGGGATGGTGTTTAAATCTGATAGTGGAAGGAAGGAATTAAAAAGTCTAATGGTAGAAAAAAACTTAGTGGATGTATGGAGAGAAAGAAACAAAGGGATACGAGAATTCTCAAGGCAACAGGTGGTGAAGAATTTTATATGCAGAAGTAGAATAGATTTCTTGATAAGTAAAAGGGAAATGTTGAAGTTAATATACTATATTTTATAAGGAAACAGTATTAAGTGATCATAAAGTTGTATGTATACAAGTTGATATGAATGATGTTAAAAGAGGGCTGGGAATATGGATGTTAAACACTGAGATATTAAAAGATGAAAATTTTCAGGAAAAAATAGAGGTATTAATAAAGAAGGAACAGGGAAATCAGATGTATAAGGATGAAAAGAGAATTTGGTGGGATAATTTAAAATATGACATTGGAAAATGTGCAAGAGAATATAGTAAAATAATACTGAAAATTAAAAAAAGAAAAGAAAAAGAAATAAGAATAGAATTAAGAGATGAGCTGAGTAAGGAGGTTGTCAATTTACAAAAAACAGTAATGTTGGAGGAAAAATTAAAAGAAATAGAAGACAAACAATATAAAGGAGCAATGATAAGAAGTAAAGCAAAATACTTAGTGGAAGGTGAAAAATGTGCAAGGTTCTTTTTTAATATGGAAAAAAAACAGACAGAGAGCAGGAATGATTAAAGAATTAATAGGAAAAGGAGGATGAAAGGTAAAAGAAAAAAGAAGAAGTTTTAAAAGAAATAAAAGATTATTATGAAAGTTTGTTTAAAAGGCAAGGAGTGGGTAGAGAAGAAATTGAATTTTTGGTAGGGAAAATCAAAATAAAGATAGATAATGGTGATAAAAAATTTATGTGAAAGGGGAATTGAAAAATAAGAAATAGAGGAAGCAATCATGCAGTTAAATAATGGTAAAAGCCCAGGAAAAAATGGTCTTCCAATTGAATTTTATAAGGTTTTTAGAAAAGTACTGACACCAATTTTAAAAGATGTGTATGACGAAATTTTTCTTTTCAATCACTTACCAGTTATTTTATGGGGATAGGATTAGTTAAATTAATTTATTAAAGAAAGGGGGACATTGCAGATCTAAAAAATTATAGACCAATAACTATGTTAAATACAGATTTTAAAATTTTATCAAAGATTTTAGCTAACAGACTGAAGAACATTTTACCAAATATAAAAAAACAAACAAAAAAAAAACAGGCATATGCAATACCAGGAAGCGATATTACAGATACTATTAGTAGTATGAGATGTTTTACAACAGTTGGTTTTGGTGATAATTTTATTAAGTGGTTGAAGATTTTATATAAAGATTCCAAAAGTCAAGTAAAGTGCAATGGATTTATAACAGAGACCTTTAAATTAACTAGATCCATTAGACAAGGTTGTCCATTATCAGCTTTGCTGTATAGTTTAGTGGCAGAGGCATTAGGGTTGGCTATAACAGAAGAGAAATTAGAGGAACAGACACAGAAGAAAATAGAGAGTTGCAGAAAGTATATCAATATGCAGATGATACGACTATAATAGTGCAAGATGTGGCTAGTGTATCTAAAGCAATGGACATAATAGAAAAATACTGTAAAGGTTCTGGAGCTAAGATAAACAAAAAACGGTTATTATGAGTATAGGGAAAATTGAGAAAATTCAAACATTTTATCCATTTAAAGAACAAGAGAGTTTGAAGATTTTAGGTGTGAGGATTGGGAAAAATGAGAAAATGGTGAGAGATTTGATGTGGGAAGAAGTGGAGGGTGAAATGGAAAGAGTGTTAAATTATTGGAAACAAAGGGATTTAACTTTAAGAGGGAAGGTTTTGGTTATAAATGCATTAATGTTGGCAAAAATGTGGTATGTTTTGGGTGTGATACCCATGCCTATGGGAATTAATAAAACATTAAAAAAAGATGTTTTAAATTTTCTCTGGGGCTCTAAGCCATCAAAAATTTCTTATAATGCACTTATAGAGACCATAGAAGAAAGTGGGTTAGGGCTGCAAGATCCAGAATTAAAGAAAAAGAGCTTTAGAGTTAAAACTGTGAAAACATTTTTAAATGAAGAGAATAAAGCTGAATGGAAAATACATATGAGAATGTTTTTAAATAAATGTAGACATATGAAAATAGGACCTGATATTCTGTGGATGAAATTAAAACCTAAAATGATAACAGGAATCCCTGAGTTTTATAAAGAAGTTTTTAGAAGCTTGGACAGAATTTTTACCAAATGTATGTATTAAACCTATTAGGAGATTGGAGTTTTTAATTCAGCCATTGTTTCTGAATGAGAATATTGTATATAGAGGAAAATAATTATTTTTAAAACATTGGATTAATGCTGGATTTAAAACAATAAGGGATGTTTTGTATGAAGTGAGGGAAGGTTTTTTACCTGTGCAAGCAATTTACGATGAAGTGAAAAATATCGAAAATCATGTTAATAAGAATGTTTTAAAAAAACAATATGATCAAATAAAGGAGGCAATTCCAAAGGAATGGATAATAACCATAGGAAAACAAGTAAAAGATAGTGAAGAAGATAAAATTAAGGTTTTCTTAAAAGCAAAAGGAGATAAGGAGCCTTTTTATTTAAGTCATATTAGGACTTTTATGTTTTGTTTAGAAATAGTGTTTTTAAGGAACCAGCTGGGAATAAATTTTTGAAAAAGTTTTTATAAACCTTGAGGAAGAAGATCTGTGGAGAAATTTGAGAAAATGGCATATTGATGTTAAAATGGAGAACCTGGAATTTTATATAAGGCATAATATAATTTTTTCTGAGGAGAAGTTGTATAAATGTGGAATGACTGGGGATGCATTGTGTAAAGTCTGTTGTGAAAAAAAATTAAGGAATTTTGCATATGTTTTTATCATGTAAAGAACTGATTATTTTAAGAGACAAAATGAAAAAAGTGATTAAGAGTTTGTTAGAAGATAAAATGGATGTAATAGAAGATGAAAAGAGTTGGAATTGTGTATTTTTATTTGGAATGAATGAAAAATCTGATAATCAAAATGTTATAAATTTGTTTTTAAAAGTAGCAACAAAATATACAATATGTAGTAGAAAAAAAACAACAAGAGAAAAAAACAAAAAACTGGGATTATGGATTTATTTTAAGAAAAAAACTGGAAGATTATATACAAACACTAGAAAGTTATTTTAATGCAGAAGGTTAAAAGTATGTATTTGATAAACTGATACTAAATAACAATCATTATGTTTTGAAAACACTGAATGGACTAAAAATTAATGTGTAGTTTTTTTTTTTTTTCTCTCACATAGGTGAAAAGGATTATGTTAGCTTAGAAACTTTAATGTAACCTTAAATGAATGTCTGCATTTATTTAATGACAGAGAGGTTTCGATAACAGGAATGATTTAAATGTGAAATATCTGATGTATTTTTTTGTACTGAAATATTAAAAAAATAAAAATAAAAAATAAAAAAGCGCCCGATCTCGTCTGATCTCGGAAGCTAAGCAGGGTCGGGCCTGTTTAGTACTTGGATCGGAGACCGCCTGGGAATACCAGGTGCTGTAAGCTTTAGTTTTTTCTTCACAACTGATCTAATTTACTGCAAATTAGGGTGGCTGATCTTTAAATAGCCCACACTTTGCAGCAGCCCTCGCTTACAGCCATACCACCCTGAGCGTGCCCGATCTCGTCTGATCTCGTCTGATCTCGGAAGCTAAGCAGGGTCGGGCCTGGTTAGTACTTGGATGGGAGACCGCCTGGGAATACCAGGTGCTGTAAGCTTTAGTTTTTTCTTCACAACTGATCTAATTTACTGCAAATTAGGGTGGCTGATCTTTAAATAGCCCACACTTTGCAGCAGCCCTCGCTTACAGCCACACCACCCTGAGCGTGCTAGAGTGCAGCAGGAAGTGAGTTGGCAGGAAGTGTTGCAATAGCAGTTGGTGGGAGAGGCCCACCATTTTTTTGTTTTAATAGTTTTGTTAGTTTGTTTTTTCATTGTTTTGTCTTTATTATATTTTTTTAGTTGGACTCCCCAGCAGTTAAAGCTGCTTGGGGGAGCCATTTTTTTTTTAATTTTAAAATGGATGGATTAATGGCAACAAATAAGGATATGGCAGGAGAAACAGGAAAGGAAGAACGTGGACAACAAATGGCAAATGATATTGGAATTCGAAGGAATATTAATAGTTTTGGTGGCAAAGCAAAGGAAGGATTTGCAAACAAGCCTTTTCTGAAGGAAGCTACAGTAATTGTGAATCTGATGGATTTAAGAGATGCAAAGGTGGAGGACATTATAGAGGCTGTGACAGCAAAGATTGGATTTGGAAAGCTGTTGGCCGTAAGACCAAGACCAGATAGAGAATATGAACTGACTTTGGATGATGAAGGTATGTGTGACGATTTAATGGCTGGTTTAATGATAAAAGAAAAGATGTGTGAAATCAGGAAATTGCAGACAAGAGAGTGTATTGTTTCTTTTATGCACTTACCAGCATACATTGATAATAAAGACATTCTATCAAAGTTGGAAAGGTGACATTAAAAGGCGATACTATCCTGCCACAAAAATAGCTGATGGAACAAGATACCTTAAAGTCCGATTTCCAAAAGAGGTGGTATCCCTGCCCTATAGTACCAAGTTTGAAACGGCCGAAGGGGCAAAATACTTCAGGATCATGCATGATAGGCAGATGAAAATCTGTAGGTTATGCATGGATCCTGGCCATGTCTTCAAAGACTGCCCTGATTTGAAGTGTTATGAATGTGAAGAGCAGGGGCATTATGCTCGTAACTGCAATGCTGTAAAGTGCCCAGATTGTAAACGTGCTTTGGTGAAGTGTGAGTGTTGGATGGAGAATGAAGAAGCAGAAGGAGATGACAATCAAATAAGAGAGACTGAAATTTTGAGTGTAGATGTCACAGTGTCTGGTCTGTGTTTCCCTGGGTGTCCACTAGTGGTCTCACTTCCCCATAGTCACCCCACTGCAGGCACTACATTTCCCACAAGCCTTTGTCCCATTCATCACTGTTAATTGCACACCTGTTAATTGCACTCAGCTGTCCCCACTTTCATCGTTTTCACCTGTCCATATAAACCGGTCTGTCTCTATCTGTTTCATGGAGTCCTTGGTTTATGTCGCCCTGCTTTCTCGTGTTTCCTAGTGTTTTTCGTGTTTCTTGTTTTGGACTGCTTTGGTTATTATTGACCTATTGCCTGTCTGGATTACGATTTTGGATTCTCCCTATTAAACACTGCAATTGGATCTCACTGTCTGTGTGTGCGGTTCGTAACAGTAGAAGGACAAGGATGGAAGGTAATTCAGGACTCAACAGAAAAGGATATACATCAACCGGAAAGGATGGAGGAGAAAGAACATAATAATGGCTTGATGGACAGTGTAGAAAATGAAGTGGAGCATCAAAAAGAAAAGGACAATGATGGACAAATGGAAAGTGACAAACAAACATTACTAGAGACAATGCAAACAATGACGGAGGAACAGGACAAAATGGAAGAAGCACAAAAGAACTTGGAAACAGAAGAGGATTTGGGAAAAGGAGAAAACAGAGAAGAAGATCCATAAAGGTAACCCCCCAATATAGAAATGGTTAAAAATAGAAGGCAGAAGAAAAGAAAAGAATTTCATGGAAACAGATTTGGGGTACTGATGAATACGGAAGAAAATGAGTGATGTGTATATAGAAAAGAACACTTTAATTATTAGTCTTTTAAGTATTGTATCATTAAATGTTAGAGGTTTATTGAAAGAGGAAAAATTTTAAAAAGTGAAAGAACTGTGTAAAAAATCAAATGTGATCTTATTGCAAGAAACAAATTGGAAAAATGAAATGATGGAAGATGTTAAAAGAAGATGGAAAGGGGAAATTTATTATAATAATGGTGATGGTGAAAAAGGAAAAGGAGTTGCGGTTTTATTTAAAAGGAATATGTGATGATGATGTTAAAATGATTATATTGTGATGATAAAGAAGGCAAATGTATAATTGTGAAAATGGTCGGTGGAGGAGAAAATATTATTTTATGTAATGTACATGCTCCAAATGCAGAGGACAAAAAGAAAATATTTGTTAATAATTTAAATGATTATATAGAAAAGTGGGAAAAGGTTGTATTAATGGGTGACTTTAACACGGCTTTGAGTAGAATGGATATAGCAAAAGATATGGTTTTTAAAAGAGATAGTGGAAGGGATGAATTGCTTAAATTAATTGATAAAAATGATCTAATAGATATATGGAGAGAACGAAATGAAGGAATAAAAGATTTTTCAAGGCAACAGTTGGTAAAAGAAAAAATTAAGCAGAGTAGAATAGATTTTATGTTGATTAAAAGAATTATGGCAAGAATACATTACAAAATTACTTGTCTTAGTGATCATAGTATGTTAATTTTAATGAAACTGGGGTAGAGAGGGGAAAGGGGATATGGTGTTTAAATAATGAACTTTTAAAAGATGAGAATTATAAATTTGCAGTGGAAGCAATAATAAAAAATGAGAGAGGGAAAGGGATGTTTGAAGAAGATAAGAGGGTGTGGTGGGATAATGTAAAATATGAAATAAAAAAAGTATTCATTGAGGTATAGTAGATTGAAACAAAAGATTAAAAGGGGAGAAGTAGCAGTTCGGAATATTTTGAAAGAGGAATTACAAAAAGAAAATGGAGATATAGAAAGGATTATAATTATAAAGTGTAAGGGAGTTTTATGCAGATCTATTTAAAAGCGAAGGTATAAAAGAGGAGGAAAAGCAGTTTTTATTAAAGAGTGTAAAAAAAAAATTTTTAGAGGAAGAAATAGAGACCGCAATAGTAGAGTTAAACAATGGGAAAGGTCCTGGAGCAGATGGTTTGACTAGTGAATTTTATAGAGTTTTTAAGGATACTTTAATCCCCAAGTCAAATGATGAGAGTAGGATTGGTAAATTTATTTATTTTTTAAAAAAAAGAGGTGCTTTAAAGAACTATAGACCTATATCAATGTTAAATACAGATTTTAAAATTCTTGCAAAAATGTTAGCAAATCGGTTAAAGAAGGTTCTACCTGGAATAATAACAAAAAATCAATCTTATTCAATAATAGGGAGAAAAATTACTGATAAAGTTAGTAATATAAGAGAAAAAATAAGTTATATGACAGAGAATAATAAAGAGGGATACATCATTAGTTTAGATTTGGAAAAAGCATTTGATAGGGTAGAATATGATTTGAATTTTATGGGTATTTTGGTTTTGGGAATAATTTAATAAAATGGATTAGAGTTTTACACAAAGGTGCAATCAGTTGTATAAAGTGTAATGGGTTTTTAACTGACGTATTTAGTATAACAAGATCAGTAAGACAAGGGTGCCCTTTATCTGCATTATTGTATAGTATAGTTGCTGAACCACTGGGTTTAGTGGTTGGGGAAGATGAAAATATTAAAGGAATAGGTTTTGAAGGAATACAAAAGGAACAAACACAACACAACATTCATTTTAAGGGATACAGATAGCGTTGAAAGAGCAATGAATAAAATACAAAACTATTGTAAGGGTTCAGGAGCAAAAATAAATATAAATAAGAATAGGAACAGCAAAGCCTTTACCAGATTATTTTAGTTTTAAAGAAGAGACAGAAAATATGAAAATATTGGTAATTACAATTGGGAAAGATGAAAAGAAAACTAGAGATTTAATATGCGATGAAATCTTAGGGGGAATGGAGAGAAGATTGACCTTCTGGAGACAAAGGATGTTAAAATTAAGAGGGAAAGTTTTGATTGTAAATGCTCTGATGCTTTTAAAAATGTGGTATGCATTAGAGGTTATTTCATTGCCGATGTGGGTTTATAAGAGATTAAAAAAGGGTATTTTGAATTTTATATGGGAGGGGAAACCAGCAAAGATTGCTTATGATACAATGACAGGACCAATTTAGGAGGGAGGCTTAGGTTTGTTATATCCGTATTTAAGGAAGAAGAGTTTAAGGATAAAAATTATAAAGAAATTTTTGAATAAAGAAAATAGACAAGAATGGAAAGATGATATGAGATTTTTTTAAATAGGTGTGGTGGTTTTAACATGGGAAAGGACATTATATGGATGAAAGTGAAAGAAAATGTTAAATGGTGTATCAGAATTGTATAAAGAAGTTTTAAGAGTGTGGAACGAATATTTATTGACACTTGTATACAAACCAGAAGGGATGGAGGAGCTTTTGAATCAACCATTATTTTTAAATTCAAACATTGTATATGAAAATAATGAAATATTTTAAGAAATGGATTAAAGCAGGAATAAATAAAGTCAAATATGTTTTATATGAGGTAAAAGAAGGTTTTATTCCACTGCAAGGTATAGTAGATGAAATTGAAGAAAGTGGAGAAGACGTTGATAAGAGTATTGTAAAGCAACAGTTTGAAAAAATAAAAAAACAATTCCAAATGAATGGATAGAAAGAATAGGAAAAAAAAGGAGGAAGGAGAAGGAAAGGTTCATGTCCTTTTAAAAGAAAGTGGGAATGAAGTGTCTTTTCAGTCATGTTCTTTTTAAAATGATTTATACATTTTTTTAGAAAAAATGTTTTTGCTAAACCAATAGCAAATGGTTTTTGGAATAGACTATTTCCAGGGACGGAATCTGAAAATATTTGGGAGAATTTAAGAATAAGTTATATGGATCCAGTGATTGAGAATTTAAATTTTCTTTTAAGACACAATGTAATTTATACAAAAATGAGATTATGTAAAATGGGTTTTGAACAAAATGCAAGATGTGATGTTT
Organism: Cyprinus carpio; assembly: GCF_018340385.1. Classification (NCBI taxonomy): domain Eukaryota; kingdom Metazoa; phylum Chordata; class Actinopteri; order Cypriniformes; family Cyprinidae; genus Cyprinus; species Cyprinus carpio. The sequence continues at coordinate 64,765 of NW_024873302.1, read as the reverse complement.
GTGAAAGAAGATGAAGGTCTTTTACATTTGTTTTTATTTTGTTCTGAACTAGAAGATTTTGTGAGGAAATTTGAAATCTTTGTTGAGGGAATTTTGGGAGAAAAAACTGAAAGACAATGGAAATGGAATCAGTTTTTTTACTTGGTATAAAAGGGAAAGGGAAAGAAATGTATATGGTAAAGTTCATTTTATCTATAGCAAGATATGCAATATGGTGTAGACAATGTAATGAGAGAAAAAAGTTGCAATATTAATATGTGAGGGGTTTTTAGAAGAGGGACATATAAATACTTTATATAATTATTTTAGAATGAATGGACAAGTTGAGAGGTTTTATAAAATCCTCACAGGGAAGGATACAAGAATATTGGAATGTTTTCAAGAATATAAGATAAATTTGCCAAAAGAATTAGGTATTAAAGATAGGTGTATGTAAATGAAACAACGAATGAGAAAGAATGAATATATAATGTGGAAATGTACAATGTTTTAAATAAAAAAAAAAAAAAAAAAAAAGCGTGCCCGATCTCGTCTGATCTCGGAAGCTAAGCAGGGTCGGGCCTGGTTAGTACTTGGATGGGAGACCACCTGGGAATACCAGGTGCTGTAAGCTTGAGTTTTTTCATCAAAATTGATCTAATACATTGCGCATTAGGGTTGCTGATCTTTAAATAGCCCACACATTGCAGCAGCCCTCGCTTGCGGCCATACCACCCTGAGCTCACTAGAGGCACTAGTGAGCAAACAGGAAGTGATTGGGCCACAGAGGGGTGAGGGAGGCTCACCCAAACTTTTTGTGTTTCGTTATTTTGTTTGGTTAAAACAAGTGTTTTTGTTTGTATTTTTTTTGTTATTTTTGTTTTATTTGTGTCCTCCCAACAGCTTTACTGTTTGGGAGGGATCTGTCGGGGTTTGTTTGTTTTTTTTGTAAAATGGATGGATTAATGGTGTCAAATCCATGTCAGTAACGAGGAACATGGAGGCAAACAGAAAATGGACTGGGATATAGACAAAGAGAAAAGGATTATAATGAAATAACTGACAAGAGGATTTACACAAAAGAAGCGACTGTGGTGGTGGATTTGTCAGAGGTACAAGATGGGAGAGCAGAGATATTATAAAAGCATTAACAGAGAAGATTGAAGTAACAAGAATTTTAGCACTAAGACCTAAGCGGATGAGGGAATATGAGATTACATTGGAGCATGAAGAGGACACTGAGAAATTGGTTGATGGACTAACCATTAAAGGGAAAATTTGTGAAATTAAAAAGCTACACAACAGAGACTTTGTTGTCTCGTTCATGCATTTGCCTGCATACATGAATGACGATGAGATTTTAAATAAGCTAGAAGGATGGGGAGTAACACCCATTTCTCAAATAAGGAGGAGATTCTACTCGGGCACCCACATAGAAGACGGAACGAGGTTCCTAAGAGTGCGTTTTCCAAAGGAAGTGGCTTCTTCGCCATACAGCACAAGGATGGAGACGGAGGGAGGTCCTCAATACTTTAGGGTGATACACAGTCAGCAGGTGAAGACCTGTAGACTGTGTATGAGCCCTGACCATATAATGAAGGACTGTCCGGACTTCAAATGTCACAAATGCAAGGAAAGAGGCCATTTTGCGAGAGACTGTACTGCGCTGAGGTGCCCGGACTGTAAAATGATTTTGGACAAATGTGAAAGCTGGATGGACAATGAGGAGCAGGAAGAGGATCAGGTGAGCGGGCGGATGCATGATAATGAGGAAGAGCAACAGGACGACGCAGAAAAATCAGAGGAAAAGGACACAGGAAATGGACATGAATCAACAAGATTAACACCGGAAGAGAAATGGACACCAATGCAGATAACTGCGAGTGTACAGAATATACTAGACAAAGTGGAGGAGCAGGAAGGAGTCAACGAGGAAGGGGAGCCAGACAGAGAGTGGAAACATCACGTATGTGGGGAAGTCGTGCTGTGGGGAAGTCGTGGCCTAATGGTTAGAGAGTCGGACTCCCAATCGAAGGGTTGTGAGTTCGAGTCTCTCGGGCCGGCAGGAATTGTGGGTGGGGGGAGTGCATGTACAGTTCTCTCTCTCCACCTTCAATACCATGACTTAGGTGCCCCTGAGCAAGGCACCGAACCCCCAACTGCTCCCCGGGCGCCGCAGCATAAAATGGCTGCCCACTGCTCCGGGTGTGTGTTCACAGTGTGTGTGTGTGTGTTCACTGCTCTGTGTGTGTGCACTTCGGATGGGTTAAATGCAGAGCACGAATTCTGAGTATGGGTCACCATACTTGGCTGAATGTCACGTCACTTTTTTTTTCACTTTGTATGGTGGGAGCACGGGGGCATCGAACAAAAGAAGAGTGAAAAAGGTAACACCAAATTTTGAAAAAGCAAGGAAAAGAGTGGTGAAGGAAGTTGTTACAAAGAAGCAGGACAGTGGTGGAATGATATGATTTTATTGCAAGAAACTAACTGGAAAGGAAATGTAATTGAAGATTTTAAAAGAAGGTGGGAAGGGGAGATATTTTTTAGTAACGAGTGAGAAAAGTTTGGGAGTAGGAGTGGCTATTTTGATAAAAAAAGGGAAAAGCTATTATGACAAAACAAATGTATGATGATAAAAAAGGGAAATGTATTGCAGTAGAAATAGATTTTGAGGATGAAAAATTAATTGTAGTAAATGTACATGCACCAAATGAGGAAAAAGATAAGAAAATTTATTTTTAATGTTTTAAGAGACATAATGGAGAAATGGAAAAGGGTGGTGGTTGCAGGGGATTTTAATACTGTTTTTAGCAAAATAGACATGGCTAATGGGATGGTTTTAGGACGGACGGTGGAAGGAAGGAACTTAAATTATTGATGAAAGAAAAAATATATGATTGATGTTTGGAGGGAAAGAAATGAAAAGAAGAAGAGAATATTCAAGAAAACAATTAGTTGGGAATTTTATGTGCCAAACTAGGATAGATTCTTTTTTGAGCACAAGAAATTTGGATTGTTTTATTGATGATGTACTTTATAAAGAAACAACTTTAAGTGATCATAAAATGGTTTTAATAAGGATGGATTTTAAGAGGGAAATGAAAGGGCCTGGGGTATGGATTTTAAATACAGAAATCTTAAGCATGAAAGTTTAAAAAATGGGATAGAGAATTTATTAGATGAGGAAAAAAAGAGATGCAATGTAATTAGAAGATAAAAGACAATGGTGGAAAATGTGAAATTAGAAATAAAGAAATATTCAATTCAAGTTCTGTAAGGTACTGCAAAGGGTGAAAAGGGCAAAGGAAAAGGAGATAATAAGGACGTTTCACGACTTCACACTTGCATATAATTAGCTGAAGTATTATAATGCATATTTGGCATGCTGTCCGGGGAAGGGCTCCGAGCTCGGGAATGGCCCGAACCTAGAGTACCCCCCAAAAAGGCAATAGCAAAAAGGACAGCCGCCAGACTAAGGACCCCCCCACAATAGCATTGAGATCTGGCGGGGGCTGATATTTGGAAAGTCAGCTGGTTGGCAGGCCGGAAGAGCCTACGTACTCTGGTGGGAGCGACTTATACATTTGGAAAAGTAGGCCCTACCGGCTGCTGGTATCGTACTACGTGATTTGGGGCGCCCGGGTCAGGAGGGCTCGAGCCATTGCTCAACCGGAGCACCTCACTGCATTGGAACGGATGAGCCCTACCGGCTGATGAAGGAGTAGCAGCATGATTGAATAGCCCGATCAGGAGGGCCCGAGTTGCCTCGACTGGAATAGGTCACAGTGTTGGCGTACGTGCCTACTGGCTGATGAGCCCCTGCTAATCAGTGGGCAACCAGGGCAGATAACTGACCGAGAGGGCCCAAGAAGCCTCCGACTGGAGATCTAGACTCAGAACGACGGACGTGTAGTAGTGTAGTGTAGTAGACGGGAGATCAATACTCATGGCATCAGATGGATAAGACCTGTTTGTGGGCAGCAAGTAAAGAAACCCAACCGGGAGCACTCTCGCCGACATCTGACACGAGCACAATACTCAACGGCATCAGACGGGTAAGCCTCGCCGGCCTGGGAGCGGGAAAAGGGAACCCCGACTGCGCAGGCTCTCACAGCATTCCGATGGGAGATCAGGACTCAGGGCATCGAACGGGTAAGCCTCACCAAGCGGGGGGAAAAGATTTGGACAGCATTTGGCAGGAGGTCGAGACTATTAACGTCATACGGCTGAGCATCGCCACCCGTCAAACAGGAACGAAAAGTTAGGTGGCCGTGAGACTCTCGCCGACGTCCGATGGGAGCTCAATACTCAAGGCATCGAACGGGTAAGCCTCTCCAACCGTAGCATGGAGAAAGTAAAGTTTATGTGGCTGGGAGACTCTCGCCGATGTCCGATTGGGAGCTCAATACTCAAGGCATCGAACGGGTAAGCCTCGTCGACCGTAGAAAGGAAAAGGTAAGGTTGTCTAGCCGGGAGGCTCTCGCCGACATCCGATGGGAGCTCAATACTCAAGGCATCGAACGGGTAAGCCTCGCTGACCGAAGGAGGAAAAGGTTAGGTTGTCTAGCTGGGAGGCTCTCGCCGACATCCGATGGGAGCACAATACTCAAGGCATCAAACCGATAAGCCTCTCCGGACGCAAGACGGAAAGGTAAAGTTGTGTTGCCAGGAGGCTCTCGACGGCGTCTGATGGGAGCTCAATACTCAAGGCATCGAACGGGTAAGCCTCGCTGGCCGAAGGAGGAAAAGGTAAGGGTGTGTGGCCGGAAGGCTCTCGCCGACGTCCGATGGGAGCTCAATACTCACAGCATCAGACGGGTAAGCCTTTGTTGACCATAGGATGAAAAAAGTAAGTTGTCTAGCCGGGAGACTCTCGCCGACATCCGACGGGAGCTCAATACTCACAGCGCCGAAACGGGTAAGCCTCGCTGACCGTAGAAAGGGAAAAAGTAATGTTTTCTAGACGGGAGGCTCTCGCCGACGTCTGATGGGAGGTAAATACTCACGACATCAAACGGGTAAGCATCTCCGAGCATAAGACGGGAAAGGTAAAGTTGACTGGCCGGTATTTGGCCAGACAGTGAAGGTATTTTTTTTTTATTTTTTTATTTTTTTAAAGTAAGGGAGTGTAGCCGGGGAGGCTCTTGATGGCATCTAGTGGGAGCTCAATACTCTCGACACGGACTGCTCATGTTCACCAGTAGTCGGATGGAAAGGCCAAGATCGCTTGACCGGGAGGGCTCTTGCAGCATTCGACGGGCATTCAATACTCACTCCGCGGATGGCTAAGCAACACCGATAGTTGAAAGAAAAACATTCACTCGACCGGGAAAGCTCTTGCAGCACCTGACAGGGAGTTCAATACTAAGAACAATTTTGGGTTGTCTAAATGGGTAGATGCTATGAGGATTACTTTGTGTAACTGTTTAAAAATCCGATGAGCTGCTTCCGATAACGTGTCAGAAAGTCTTGGTGCGGTCTTTGCATTCGAAAGTTAAACTTACAAAAAATAAAATAAATAGAATTTCCTGTGCCAGTGTACCCCAAATAAGTTCTATGAATCTGGATGCATAGGCATAACTCTGAAATCTGAGGCGATGTCGACTTTTGCCAGCCAAGTGCTAAGACCCATGAAATATATAAGGTTTTTTTTTTTTTTTTTTGAATTTCAGAAATCATCAATAGTAATCGAGGTGATTATGTTTCAAAACGGCAAGTTATACGGAGCTGATGGATCGATTAGGAGGTTCTTACCCCAGAATTTTCCAAGTAGCCACTCCAGTGGCTAATGCAAAACTGAGAAGGCGGGGCATCGAAAGGGCTGATCGTTAATGGGTATGGACTGGTATGATAGCCTAAAGCCAAAAAAATCACTGTTTTACAGTATTGTTTTTTTTTATACACACGTATATATATATATAATTGACTGGGTAAGTCATTTGATTTGTTTCCTAAAAAGGAGAAGAAAAATAAATAAATGAAGACTGACATCTTTATTTAACCTAAATATGTAACTACAGTTAATTTTAGTTATATAATTCATGTACATATCATTTCATATCATTTAGTTATATAACAATAATCATACACATAATTTGATTTAATAACCCAATTTGAAGCAAAAACAGAATGTTCTCACAAGCTTTGTGAAATTATACCACGTAAACTTTTTAGAAGACAGTCAGCTCCCCCTCAGAAACACGTTCATATAAACCCCCAAATCAGTATTGGGGATTTCCTCCAATAGTTTGTGCATCAAGAACAGTGAGTAATCTGCCTGCTACAGTAAGTCAAAAATTATTATTTTTTTGTTTTACATCAAGAGGGCTCGCATGAAAAATGGCAACTTTTGATGTCCACATTCAAGGATTTATGATTGCCGTAGCACCTCTGTAGTAAAGAATTGTTTAAAAATTCAAGATTAAGAGTACATTTGAATTAAATGTTTAGCCAAACGAGGATTAAATTGCACAGTGACACGGAGAAACAATCATCAGGAAGTTAGTGCCCTTTGAAGGCTTTTGACAATGCATGTACATTATATTGTTTAAAATACGTTAAGTTTGTTCAATAGAACAGTATCGTTAATTGCTTTTCATACCACATTTAAAGCGATCACCAAGGCCTCACTGCTATTATATTTATTTCAGGAAATTTTACAAGCTATTGTTTGATAAGGGCGGTGTTTTTTTTTTTTTTTTTTTTAAAACACTCCCCTTGGCTTCTGTGAAAGTGTTCGCTGCTGCAGCAGTGGAGAAATATAGATAGAGGCTCCTGCGGGAGCGGACACTGCAGCGGCAGTGGAGAAAATAGGGAAAAGCTCCTGAGGGAGTGGAGAGATATAGATAGAGGCTCCTGCGGGAGCAGACACTGCAGCGTTTTTTTTTTTTTTTTTTTGCGTGCAGCTTTAAGGTTATTAGGCTTAAAAACACATGCATTTCCTCTTAATCACGCGAAGAAAATATTGAAAAACTAGCCGATGCGCACGTTGGCTAGACTTGGAGAGAGTTGCCTAGTAATACTCACGTCACATGTGAATTAGGTTGCACTTGTTGATTGTTTCTTTGTGGTAAACCTTATTTTTAGCTGTACAAAACAGTTCGTTTTGCTGCTTGATATTGACAATTGATGCGTCCTATCATATTATTTTAATCTGTTATCTTAATTAAGAACACTCTGGTTTGTACTGCAAAACAGTTTTACTGCACGTTGTTATTCTCCTCATTACTTATCTATAGCGGCTAATGAAACGAAAGCCTCACCCCATAGGCTCACTTCCGCGTTGAGGAAAAAGGTGGATAAATCGATAGTCGTTTAAGGTACATAGCTGAAATAATTTTCTATCAAATCAATCTTTTTCATCCGTTTATCTGAGTGGAGTGTAATTTAAAATACAGGAAAATATACTCGCGAAATTAAGAAAATCTTAGAAATTTATCTGTATTCTACGCCGTTTGCGACGTGGCTAAAAATAATATCAAGATCATTGTGTTACAACGTCGTTTAACAACTTTCAGCAACCAATGACACCTTTTAGCGACTTACCTAAAAATGTATTTGCAACACGGCCTGTGCCGCTAGCACGAGAGCTTGAGGCCCGACTGCATGATGACGCTGCGGCCCGGATGAGCCACGGTTAATAAAAGGTTGAGTCGAAGCGGGAAGCCAGTGAGGCTCTGCTGCTGCAAGCCTGCTGCTGCGAGCCAGCACTCAAGGAGAGTCGGGTTTTGTGTGCGCGGGGCAATGGAGTGTCGAGCGAGGTGAGTTCGGGGCCTTCCGGTTTTTGCCCGATTATTACGCCGCCCTGTTGTTGTAGATTTAGGAGTGAGGTTTGGCGGATTGCTGGGAGACTAATAACTTAGATCATACAGATCCGCTTTGTTTACCTTCACGAGGACGGAGCGTCGGAATTAATCGCTGTTTGCCGCAGGATTACATGCGGTCCACTTCCCGATTGGAGGAATTGTAGGCACAGCCTAAAGCTAAAAGGACGCCGGGGAAAAATTGGACGTGACGCCGGTAGATGCGAGGTTAAGCCTTGGCGTCGTGGGGAGCATGTGGCTGGTCGAGCAGAGCAGCGGCCGCGATGGAGCACGGAGCTCCAGAAGAAATTATACAAGCTACAGGTCCTTCTCAAAAAATTAGCATATTGTGAAAAAGTTCATTATTTTCCATAATGTAATGATAAAAATTTAACTTTCATATATTTTAGATTCATTGCAACTGAAATCACCAACTGAAATATTTCAGGTCTTTTATTGTTTTAATACTGATGATTTTGGCATACAGCTCATGAAAACCCAAAATTCCTATCTCAAAAAATTAGCATATTTCATCCGACCAATAAAAGAAAAGTGTTTTTATTACAAAAAAAAGTCAACCTTCAAATAATTATGTTCAGTTATGCACTCAATACTTGGTCGGGAATCCTTTTGCAGAAATGACTGCTTCAATGCAGCGTGGCATGGAGGCAATCAGCCTGTGGCACTGCTGAGGTGTTATGGAGGCCCAGGATGCTTCGATAGCGGCCTTAACCTCATCCAGAGTGTTTTTGGGTCTTGCGTCTCTCAACTTCTCTCTTCAACAATATCCACAGATTCTCTATGGGGTTCAGGTCAGGAGAGTTGGCAGGCCAATTGAGCACAGTAATACCATGGTCATAGTAACATAGTAAACCATTTACCAGTGGTTTTGGCACTGTGAGCAGGTGCCAGGTCGTGCTGAAAAACGAAATCTTCATCTCCATAAAGCTTTTCAGCAGATGGAAGCATGAAGTGCTCCAAAATCTCCTGATAGCTAGCTGCATTGACCCTGCCCTTGACAAAACACAGTGGACCAACACCAGCAGCTGACATGGCACCCCAGACCATCACTGACTGTGGGTACTTGACACTGGACTTCAGGCATTTTGGCATTTCCTTCTCCCCAGTCTTCCTCCAGACTCTGGCACCTTGATTTCCGAATGACATGCAAAATTTGCTTTCATCCGAAAAAAGTACTTTGGACCACTGATGCGGCACCTGTAGCCCATTTCCTGCACACGCCTGTGCACGGTGGCTCTGGATGTTTCTACTCCAGACTCAGTCCACTGCTTCCGCAGGTCCCCCAGGTCTGGAATCGGTCCTTCTCCACAATCTTCCTCAGGGTCCGGTCACCTCTTCTCGTTGTGCAGCGTTTTTTGCCACACTTTTTCCTTCCCACAGACTTCCCACTGAGGTGCCTTAAAACAGCACTCTGGGAACAGCCTATTCGTTCAGAAATTTCTTTCTGTGTCTTACCCTCTCGCTTGAGGGTGTCAATGATGGCCTTCTGGGTTAATCTCTTACCCATGATTGCGGTTTTGAGTAATGAACCAGGCTGGTAGTTTTTAAAAGCCTCAGGAATCTTTTGCAGGTGTTTAGAGTTAATTAGTTGATTCAGATGATTAGGTTAATAGCTCGTTTAGAGAACCTTTTCATGATATGCTAATTTTTTGAGATAGGAATTTTGGGTTTTCATGAGCTGTATGCCAAAATCATCAGTATTAAAACAATAAAAGACCTGAAATATTTCAGTTGGTGTGCAATGAATCTAAAATATATGAAAGTTTAATTTTTATCATTACATTATGGAAAATAATGAACTTTTTCACAATATGCTAATTTTTTGAGAAGGACCTGTATAAACTTCCTAAGAGTAAAAAAGAGTCCAGGAATAGATGGTATTGGAAGTGAATTTTACAAAGTTTTTAAAGAAAAACTCAGTGTGATTTTAAAGGGAATTTATGATGATGTTTTTAGGAAAGGAGTTAATCCAAGAATGGGGTTAGGTTTAATGAAAATAATTTATAAGAAACAAGGTGATAAAACCAATTTGAAGAATTTTAGACCCATTACAATGCTGAACACTGATTTTAAGATTTTAGCTAAAGTTTTAGCTAACAGATTGAAGAATGTAATTCTAAGTATAATTGAAACTAATCAAGCATATGGTGTAAAGGGGAGGGACATAGCAGACATTACAAGTAGCATAAGAGACATAATAGGTTATATAAAAGAAAAGAAAAGAAAAGCATATGTTATTAGTTTGGATTTTGAAAAAGCATTTGATAGAGTGGAGCATGGATTCTTATTTTCCGTATTAAAGAAGTTTGGTTTTGGGGAAAATTTTATTAAATAGATTGCAATTTTATACAAGGATATCTTAACAAAAGTAAAATGTAATGTTTTTTTAAGTCAACCTTTTTAAGTTTTAAGGTCCATAAGGCAGGGGTGTCCGTTATCAGCACAGCTTTATTCATTGGTGGCGGAACCTCTAGGACATTTAATAAATAAGGAGGAAGGAATAAAAGGAATAAAAATGGAAGAGGAAGGGGAATTTAAGAAAATCTTTCAATACGCAGATGATACGACAATTGTGGTGGAAAATATGGAAAGCGTTAAAAAGGTTATGGAGAAAATTCAATACTATTGTGATGGGACGGGTGCAAAAATCAATGAAGAAAAAACAGTGTATATGAAATTTGGAGGGGTGGTGGAGTTAGCAGGGGTATTTAAGTTCATGGAGGTACAGGAAATAAAGATTTTAGGGGTGGTTTTAGCAAAGGATGAAATAGTGGCAGTAGATAATATGTGGGAAGGGATAGTAGGTGGAATGGAGAGAAGGCTGATTTTTTGGAGGAGCAGGTTTTTAAGTTTGAGGGGGAAAATATTAATTGTAAATTTGTTAATGTTGAGGCATTTTAATGAAGTCAAAGAGAAAGATATTTGGAAGATCATAAAATGGCAATGGTTGGATGTGGAACTAGAATGTTTGGAGTATTTTATCAGACACAATGTGGTTTTTACTGAAATGTGATTGTGTGCAATGCAAAAGGAAACAAATGCACAGTGGCTATGTAAAATTGCTGATGAAGGTATTTTACACTTGTTTTTATATTGTGGAAAACTGACCCCATTTTTTTTAAAGAACTAAAAGAGACAATGCTTTGAGAGATAACAAGGGGGATTTGAACTGGGAGATGAATTTTATGTTAAGAATGAGTGAGAATAATGCAAATAAGAAACTTATTAATTTATTATCAATTTTGGCAAAAAAAGGCAGTTTGGAAAAGAAGAAATGTGGCTAAAAACAGGGATTTTATTTTAAATTTGTGGTTACTGTTTAAAGGGATGGTGGAAGACTATGTTCAAATATTGTATAATTATTGTACTTTGGAAAACAAGGTTGGGAATTTTTACAAAATATTTACAAAAGATGTTTTGTGTATTCTTGGGCAAAAGCATATTGCCATGCCTGATAAGGATGATTTTTAGTTTTTTCTAATGTTTATTGATTGCGGTGTAAAAATTATGCTTGGTGGTTAGTACTTGGATGGGAGACCGCCTGGGAATACCAGGTGCTGTAAGCTTGAGTTTTTTTCTTTACAACTGATTTAATACATTGCGAATTAGGGTGGCTGATCTTTAAATAGCCCACACTTTCCAGCAGCCCTCACTTAAAGCCATACCACCCTGAGGGCGCAATTGAGCTAAACAGGAAGTGGGAGTATTGGTGCACAGAGCACGTGGAGAGGAATTGTTTGTAGAAACATTTAGACTTTTTGGTTTGTTTTGATATCTTTATTTAAAAAAAAAAAAAAGATAAAAGAAGATTTTTTTTTTTTTTGCTTTATTCCCCAAACAGCTTCTTGCTGTTTGGGGATCCTATCTTTTTATTTGAGTTGCTGAATGATATGGGCTGATAACACAGACATGGACAAAGGACAAGGCAAATGGAATATGGGAGAAAATGAAGATGAATCAAGAAGACCAAACTATGATAAGAGATTAACTGTGTTGGTGGAGATTGTTGGGGAAGACAGAATTACGATGATGGAGCTACTGAAAAAAGTAAGAGAAGAATGTGGAGTGGTAATTGGTTGTAGATATAAAAATCCAAGAGAATATGAACTGACAATGAAAGATGAGAATGGAAAAGACAAAATTTTGGATGGGCTAAAGATAAAGAATAGTAGGTTGATGGCAAAGGAAATAAGCAATAATGAGATGGTGGTTTCATTCCTAAACCTTCCGACTTATATTCAAGATGAGGAGATAAAGGGAAAGCTAACAGATTGGGGAGTGACAGCAGTTTCAACTATTAAAAGGAGAATGTGGCCAGGGACTGACATTGCTGATGGAACGAGATTCCTGAAAGTCAAGTTCACAGATACTGTTAAATCGCTGCCATACTCAACAAAGTTTGAGACTTTGGGAGGAACTGAGCCCTTTCGAGTCATACATGACAAACAGGTTAAAGTTTGCCGTCTGTGCATTCAACCTGGACACATAGTGAAAGACTGTCCAAACTTTAAATGTTTTCGGTGTGGCATGCAGGGCCACTATGTGAGGGAATGCAATGAGGGAAACTGTAGTGTTTGCAGGATGAGAACTGCATTTTGCGTATGCAAAATTTCATAAGAGCGGGAGGAAGGAGATAGCGTGGGAAGCTTCGTGGATCTGTATGAAGAGTCGGAGGAGAGTTTAACGGTGGAGGAAGAGGAGAGAGGGGATGCATGGAGTGAAAGAGATTTAACAGCAGGACAACAGACTGTTGAGAAAGAGAGCAGCAGAGATGTTGTTGAAAGTTTAAAGGAGGGTAATGGGAAAATCGGGAGAGTACAGATGACTGAAGAGAAAGATGGAGGGACAACCAAAAAAGGTGGTAAAAGTGAAGGGGATGATGGGAAAAAGAAAAAACAAGGAACAAGGCACCAAGAAGAAGAAAGCTTAAAGAATAAGGAAAGCAGAAGAGAAGAGGTGAGGGAGTTTCGGGAGACCACTGATAAATCTGGAAGAGGAATTGGACACAAGTGAATGAAGTATCAAGTTGCTGAAAAGAAAAATGAAAGGCGGTGAAGAATGCTTTGCAAAAAAGTAAGAACTTGAGATTTTTTAATGTGTTGCCTCCTTCTAATATTTGTAATATATGCAGTGTGTGACATAATGAGCATTTCCTGCTTGAACTGTAATGGTCTCAGAGAAATTAATAAGTTTGAGCAGGTTATTGGAAAGCTTAAAACAGATGTAATTTGTTTACAAGAGACACACTGGTCTGAAGACAATGGTCAATATAAAAAAAATCTGGGAACATGATATTTATGTACTGTATATCATGGAAATCAGAGGGCTTGTGGAGTGGCGATTCTGATGAAAAGAGGTGAAATGTATAATGTAAAGGAAATATATAATGATGGTAAAGGAAGACTGTTAGGAATAGATTTTATGTTCAACAATGAACTTTTTAGATTGGTTAATTTATATGCACCTAATGTAGAAATCGAAAGAAAAGGAGTTTTTGAGCAAATGAAACCATTATGTACGGGCAACTGTATAGTGGTTGGAGATTTTAATGTGTGGTGCACAAGACTAGATGTGTCTAGAAGTGCAAATTTCAAATCAAATGTGTCTAGAAGGTTTTTAAACAAATTAATGCAAAGTGAGGATATGGTAGATGCCTGGAGAGAGGAGAACCCATTTAAAAAGGAATTTTCAAGAAGGCAAATGGTGCTGGGAAACTTAAAACAAAGTCGAATAGATCTGTGTTTAGTTAAAAGAGACATATTACATTATGTGAGATATAAGTTTACTGGAGTAAGTGATCATGCTGCCATGACAGTAAAGATGGCTGGAAATAAGGAAACAAGAGGTGGGGGGATGTGGTGTCTGAATTCATCTTTATTAAAGGAAGAAGAGTACAGGAAAAGTATTTACAGATGTATAAAGTGTGAAATGGAAAACTCATTATTTGAAGAGAATGTCTGTGAGTGGTGGGAAATAATGAAAGGGAAAATACAAAAAAAAAGTACAAGGTATTCAAAGCAGAGGCATTTTATGAGAATGAGCGAAATGGAGGACATGGGAAATATGTTGGAGAAAGAAGCAGAGAAAATAGAAAACAACCCTGATTACTCAAAAGAACATTTCTTTAGGATAAAAGCAGAAATGGAGATATTTGAAAAGGAAAAGTGCAAGGGTGCAATAGTAAGGAGCAGGGCACAGTATGCAGTGGAGGGGGAAAGGTGCACAAAGTACTTTCTGAATCTAGAGAAAAAAAAACAGAGAAAAAAATATATTACAGAGTTGGAAAATGAAGAAGGGAAAAAGGTAACAGATTATGTAGAAATGATAGAAGTGGTAGAATCATTTTATAAGAAACTCTTCAAGAAAGAAAATGTAAAACAAGAATGTGTGGATGAAGTTTTAAATACTGTAAGTGCTAGTTTAACTGATGTAGAAAGAATTATGTGTGACAGTGATATACGTATTGAAGAAATAAAAGAAGCAATAAGACAAACAAAGCCGAATAAAAGTACAGGATCAGATGGTTTAACGCATAAATTCTATAAGACATTCATAGATATTTTAGCACCTATACTGATTAAGTTATTCAGGAGTATGGAAGAAAGAAGGGAGATACCAGAATCAATGAGTTTGGGAGTAATTAATATTCTATATAAGAATAAAGGTAGTCCGCTTAATTTGGGAAATTATAGACCTTTATGAGACATTACGGATACAATATGTACAATAAGGGATGTAGTGGATAGTATGGTTAACGAAGGGGAAGGAGGTAGTCCTATCCAACTATAGGCCCATCTCAAATCTCCCCTTCATATCAAAAGTACTTGAGAAAGCAGTTGCCAGCCACCTTCAGGACCACCTCAAATATAATAACCTCTTTGAAAAAATTCCAGTCAGGTTTCCGCTCTGCTCACAGCACAGAGACTGCCCTCGTTAGAGTCACAAACGACCTCCTCATATCATCTGATGCTGGCTCCCCTTCCCTCCTCATCCTCCTGGACCTTTCTGCTGCATTTGATACTGTCGACCATGGCATTCTTTTAAACCGGCTCCACCTCACTACTGGACTAAATGATACTGCCTTCAGTTGGTTCAGATCATACCTCACAAACCGGACAGAATACATCTCCCTGGGCCACTCCAAATCATATCCACACACAGTTACTTGCGGTGTCCCCCAGGGGTCAGTCCTTGGCCCCATCCTCTTCATTCTATACCTCACCCCCCTTGGCCAAATCATCAGCCGTCACAAAATCTCATTCCACTGCTATGCCGATGACATACAGCTCTATGTACATGCCACAGCTGAATCCACACCCTCACAGTCATCCCCATCAAAACTCAGCACCTGTCTGGAGGAGATAAAGGTGTGGATGGAGCACAACTTCCTTCAACTAAATAGCTCTAAAACCGAAGCCATCTTGATTGACACTCCTCACCAAATCAAATCATCATCCATAACCAGTATCACCTTTTCTGGCACCAACATTCCCCTCTCATCAACAGTAACTAATCTTGGTGTAAAAATTGACTCCCAACTCACTTTTGAAGCTCATATAAATTACTTATGCAAGACCTCTTTCTACCACCTCCGTAACATCTCCAAACTCCGGCCCATTCTCACCTTTTCAGATGCCGAAAAACTGGTTCATGCCTTTGTCTCCTCCAGACTGGACTACTGCAATGCACTTCTCATTGGGATTCCTGGAAAGAGTCTGCAGAGGCTTCAATACATCCAAAACTCTGCAGCTAGGATCCTGATGAGAGTGCGGAAATATGAGCACATTACCCCCATTCTTCACTCACTCCACTGGCTTCCCATCTCCACCAGGATTGAGTACAAGGTTTCACTCCTCACACATCAATGCATCCATGGACATGCCCCCTCCTACCCTAAAAGAACTTATCAACCCACAAACCACAACCCGTTCCCTCCGTTCCACTCACTCAAACCTCCTCCACATACCCAGAACCAGATTGAGGACAATGGGAGACAGGGCCTTTTGTACTGCTGCCCCGCATCTGTGGAATGGCCTCCCTGACTCCTTGAGGGCTCCACAATCTACTGATTGTTTTAAAAAAGGCCTCAAGACATTTCTTTTTAGCAAAGCTTTTGGTCCCTTTTAGATTATTATTATTAACTGCTTATCTTTTTGTTTTTGTTTTAACCCTGTAGCACTTTGAGATCTCTGATGAAAAGTGCATTATAAATATAATGTATTATTATTATTATTATTATTGATTTTATGTATGGATCTAAATAAAGCCTTTGATAGGGTAGAGCACTGTTTTATGGAACAAGCAATGAGGAAATTTGGTTTTGGGGAGAGGATTCTGAGGTGGATAAATTTATTATATTGTAATGCAAAAAGTTGTGTAAAAGTAAATGGTGTTTTAACAAATCCTTTCCCACTAGAAAGATCAGTGAGGCAAGGATGTCCGCTGTCTGCTATGCTGTATTCAATATCAGTTGAGCTGCTAGCGACACTGGTAAAGAGAGATGGGGAAATAAGAGGAATTCCAGTACCACATGGGGGACTGAGTTTAATTCACCAGTATGCAGATGATACAACATTTACTGTAAGCGATATGGAAAGTATAAAAAGAATAATGAAACGTTGAAACATATGGAAAAGCGTCAGGAGCAAAAATTAATATTGAAAAATCTGAAATGAGTATAGGAGGGATAGATATGAGCGGGTGTGAAAATAATTTTAAAGTCACAAAAGAATACACAAGGATTTTAGGAGTGAATATAGGAGTTAATGCAAAAGAAGCAAGAGATGATACATGGACAGGGATTTTAAATAAAATAAAACAAGTACTATGTTTTTGGAAATTAAGAGAGCACTAACGCTACGCTACTAACACTAAGGGGTAAAGTAATAGTAGTTAATTCCTTGCTGCTTACCAAATGTAATTATGTATTGGGTGCAGCTGACTTGCCAGTTTGGGTGGTAAATGAGATGAAGGAGGTTCTTAATATTTTTTTATGGGGAGGGAAAGGGGTTAAAATATCAAAAAACACATTAATAGCAGACTACACAGGAGGAGGTTTAAAGTTGATTGATTTAGAGGTTAAAAGAAAAACAATAAGAGTGAAAACAATGAAGAAGTATTTATATGATAAAGTCCAATATGGATGGAAAGGTTTCATGGGAGACTTTTTGGATAAAAGTAGTGGATGTGGAGAAGAAGGGGTATTCATGGCTTTAAAGAAGCCAATGTTTGAAAATATACCATTATTTTATCAAGAAGTATTTAGTGCATGGGCAGAGTTTTTAATGGACGTGAAATATGATTGTGAAAATATAAATCAAATACACAAGCAGCCAATTTTTCTTAATCCAAAGATAAGAATGAATGGGAAAATGTTTTATAATAGACTGTACATGAAAGCGGGAGTAAGACAATTAAAGGATATGGTATATGAATATGTGAAAGGTTTTATGCCAAATAGACCTATTTATGATTACGTATTGGAATGGGATGACGAAATTGAAAAATCAAAAGTTGATTCTGTATGTGAAAATATTAAAACAAGCTTGCCCAGGATTTGAGTTGAAATGATTGAGAGAGAGACAGCTAAACCGGGGAACTGGGGAATGCCAGAAATGTTTATTGTTGGGAAAAATGGTGAAAAGAAATGTCTGACAGATATAACGACGAAAACAATATATAACTTTTTTGTGGAAAAGGATATTAAGGTGCCTGCATCAGAAGCTGTGTGGCAAAAACTGTTTCCAGGATTTAATGTAAAGTCAATATGGAAGAACTTAAGTGTGAAGTACAATGGACTGGAGTGTAAAAACTTAGACTTTAAATTAAGACATAATAGAATATACACAAAGGTGGTGATTCATCAAATTAATAAGAATGTGAATAGAGAATGTGACATATGTAAAACTGATACAGAATCGTTAATGCATATATTTTTTGAATGTAAAGAGCTAGACATATTTAATGAAAAACTGAAAAAATTGATAAAGGATGACTGGGGAAAAGAGATAGAAGGAGATGAATGGAGAAAATTGTTTTTATTTGGTGAATGTAATAATTGTAATGATTTGAAGGTTCATTTGTGTAATTACATTTTAAGTCATGCAAGATATGCAATTTGGGCAAGAAGGAATTTGGCATATTTTGAAGGGAAAAAAGTGGACATTAATGTGATGTTTAAAACAGTGATGAGAAAGAATGTCTTTCTAATGTGGAAATATCTGAGCCAAGATGTGTTTGAAAAAGTTTTCATTAATGGATGTGGACTTGTATGTGTGGATGACGAAGGAGGTTTAAGCATAAATTTCTAAACGAAAAGGGAAAAATATCATGAAAATTAAACGTATAAATGTAGGTATGTATGCAAATCATTGGTGATGGGATAGACATGTTCTTGTGTTTATGTAATTATTTGATGGCTATAATACTCTATTTTGAATGTAAATTGTATTTGATTTGATACTTTTGATAAAAAAAAAAAAAAACCTCGCCAAATCACGTCTTATATACGAAGCTAAAAAGGAAAGGGCCTATATAATACAAACATTTTAGAAAACCTCACAATACAAATAACTGTAAGCTTTTAGTTTTTTTTTTTTTCAAAATTGATCTAATACACTGCGAATTAGGTTGGCTGATCTTTAAATAGCCCACACTTTGCAGCAGCCCTCGCTTACGGCCATACCACCCTGAGCACGTCTGATCTCGGAATCTAAGCAGGGTCGGGCCTGGTTAGTACGTGGTTGGGAGACCGCCTGGGAATACCAGGTGCTGTAAGCTTTTAGTTTTTTTTTTTCAAAATTGATCTAATATACTGCAAATTAGGGTGGCTGATCTTTAAATAGCCCAGTGCTTCCCAAACCTGTCCTGGAGGCCCCCCTGCCCTGCACCTTTTGTATGTCTCTCTTATCTAACACACCTGATTCCACTCATCAGCTCGTTAATAGAGACTGCAAGAGCTAAATTAGGTGTGTCTGACTAGGGAGACATACAAAATGTGTAGGGCAGGGGGTCCTCCAGGACAGGTTTGGGAAGCACTGAAATAGCCCACACTTTGCAGCAACCCACGCTTACGGCCATACCACCCTGAGCCTGTAGAGGGAGCTAGTCAGTTGCTAGTTACAGGAAGTATTGGCTGCAAACGGTGAGAAAGGCTCACTATACATGTTTTTGTTTTTTGTTTGTTTTATGTTAGAATCATTGTTTATCTGTTAGTCTTTTTGGGTTTTGTTTATTTTTTCTTAATCCTCCCAGCAGCGTATGCTGTTTGGGAGGAACTTAGATCTTAGTCTGCGTGCTTTTTGTTTATGATGGATGGACACACGTTAACGGATTTGGAAATGGTAGGAGAATCAAAATGGTGAACAGACCACGGACCGGACAAACAACAAAGAGATGGACATGGACAGAGGAAAGAAGAAAGAAAGGAGAACATGAAAAGAGTGTACAAAAAGGAAGCAACGATAACAGTGGATTTACGAGATGAAAAAGAGGTGAGAGCATTGGATATTATAAAAGCAGTGACGGAGAAGATTGGGGAAGGAAAGATTTTGGCGGTGAGACCAAAACAAATAAACGAGTATGAATTTTCACTTGAACAGGAGGAGGACACAGAAATTTTAATGAATGGACTGGACATTAAAGGTATGAGTTTTGAGGTTTAAAGACTGCAGAACAGGGACTATGTTGTTTCTTTCATGCACCTTCCTGCTTACATTGAAGATGGTGACATTTTAAGTAAACTGGAACAGTGGGGAGTTATCCCTTTATCCACAATCAAAAGGAGGGTGTATCCGGGCACTAATGTTGAGGATGGCACACGGTTTATAAAAGCGAGGTTCCCGAGTGAGTTGGCCTCATTACCGTATAGCACGAAAATGGAGACAGCTGAAGGGCCACAATATTTCCGGGTGATGCACAGTCACCAGGTGAAAACCTGTCGGCTGTGCATGAGCCCGGACCATGTGGTTAAAGACTGTCCAGATTTCAGGTGCTACAAATGTGAGGAGAGGGGCCACTTCGCAAGAGACTGCAACGCGGTTAAGTGCCCGGATTGCCGAGAGGTCTTAAACAAATGCGAATGCTGGATGGAGGGAGAGGAGGAAGAAGAGGAGCAGGTGAGCGGGCAGGTGCATGAAAGAGACACAGAAAAGGAGCAAGAAGGAGAAATCGGAGGAATGGTAGTGAGCCAAACTACAGAAAATAAAGGAAATAAAGAACGGATTGATGGATGGATGAAGGGAATAAACAGGGGAAACAAACACAACAAGAGGAGGAAAACTGGACCCAGATGGACATGACTGTAAGCCTGGAGAGTGTATTGGACAGAGCAGAACAAAAAGACAAAGAACAGAACATGGAAATGGGGAATGAAGCGGAAAAAGGGGAAGAGGACAATTCAGCGAAACCTAGCAAAAGGAGAAGATCGATAAAGGTAATGAACATGAAGGTAGCTAAAAAAAAGTGTGACTTAAAAAAGTGTGCAACAAAATATGGATAGAAATTAGTTAGTAAAGGACTTGGAGGAGAAGGGATGAAAAAATGGATTTTATGAATGTCTTTTTAAGAATAGTTTTTTGTGTTATGCTTTTAAGAATGGTTTCTTTTAATGCTAGAGGGTTAGTGGATATAAAAAAAAATTAAAATGTTAAGGAAAGGTGTAAAAAAGAAGATGTGATTATGTTGCAGTAAACTAACTGGAAAGAAGTGCATATAAGTGAAATAAGGAAAAAATGGAATGGGAAGATTTTATATAACAATGGTGATGATAGATTAGGAAGATGAGTAGTGGTGTTAATAAGAGAAAACATAGACGTAAAATGTAATGTTGTATATAAGGATGAAGTTGGAAAATGTATAGCGTTTGAATGGAATATGAAGATAGGAAAATACTTGTAGTAAATGTACATGAGCCAACAAAAGAGATGGAGAAGAGGGAATATTATAATGTTTTATTGAAACTTGTAAAGAAATATAAAGAAATTATTATTATGAGGGATTTTAATGTTGTTTTTAGTAAATTGGATATCGCTGAGGGAATGGTTTTTAAGACAGACACAGGACGAAAAGAGTTAAAATTGCTGATGGAAGAAAATAATTTGATTGATGTATGGAGAGAAAGGAATGAAAAGAAAAAAGAATTTTCAAGAGGACAAATAGTGGGAAATTTTATGTGTAAAACAAGAATTGATTTTATTTTATGTACAAGAAATATTGAAAGATTTTTGGGGAAAATAAGGTATGAAGAAACAAGTTTAAGTAATCATAAACCTATCTTTATGCAAATAGATTGGAATGTAGTGAAAAGAGGGCCGGGAGTATGGGTTTTAAACACTGAGATTCTAAAGAATCAAGACTATGTTTTAAGTATACAAGACATCATTACAAGGGAAAAAGAAAATGGACTGTATAGAAAAGATAAGAAAATTTGGTGGGAAAATGTGAAGTATTTAATCAGAAAGTTTACCATGAAATACTGTGGGATAGTACAGAGATGTCAAAAGGGTAAGGAAAGAGAAATAAGAGAACAATTAGAAAAGGAAATGAATAAGAACCAATAAGATCTGCAACAGATAAAAGAAATAGAAGAAAAACTTAAAGAAAGAGAAGAAAAGAAATACAACGGGGCAAGATTAAGAAGCAAATCAAAGTACACAGTGGAAGGAGAAAAATGTACAAAGTTTTTCTTTGACAGAAAGAAGAAGGGGAATGGTGCAAACAATCAAAGGATTAAAAAGGGAAAATGGAGATATGGTGGAAACAAATGAGGAGATCTTAAAAGCAATAAAAGAATATTATGAAAAGCTATTTAAAGCAGAGGGAGTAAATGATGAAGAAAAACAGAAATTACTGAAACAAATAAAGACAAAAGTAGGGGAGGATGATAAAAAACATTGTGAGCAAGAGATAAGAGAGGAAGAAATAAAAAGAGCAATAAGTGAACTGAACAAAGGGAAAAGCCCAGGCATTGATGGTTTAGGGAATGAATTCTACAAAACATTTAAGGATTTTTTTAACCGGTATTTTAAAAGAAGTATATGAAGAGATCTTTAAGAAAGAGGAAATAAATCAGAGAATGGGAATGGGATTAATAAAGTTGATATATAAAAGGAAAGGAGAAAAAGTAGACTTAAAAAATTATAGACCAATTACAATGCTGAATACAGGTCTGAAAATTTTAACAAAAGTATTAGCTAACAGATTGAAAGAGGTAATGCCAACCATAATTGAAACAAATCAAGCATATGGCGTTAAAGGGAAAGATATAGCAGACACAACAATAAGTATAATAGATAGAATAAGATATATGAAAGAAAAAAAAGAAAAAAGGATATGTTATTAGTTTGGATTTCGAAAAAGCTTTTGACAGAGTGGAGCATGAATATTTATTTAAAATTTTAAGAGGGTACAGGTTTGGGGAAAATTTTGTCAAGTGGATCATGATTTTATATAGGGGAGCAATAACAAGAATAAAATGTAACATTTTTTTAACTGAATGTTTTAAAATTACTAGGTCAATAAGACAAGGATGTCCATTATCAGCGCTTTTATATTCGTTAGTTGCATAACCATTGGGATTAGCTGTAAAAATAGATGAAGACATAAGAGGGATAAACATTGAAGGAAGTGGGGGAAATGAAAAAATATTTCAATACGCGGATGATACAACAATATTTAAGGATATAGAGAGTGTTAATAAAGTAATGGAAGTGATACAGATGTTTTGTAGGGGATCAGGAGGCAAGATAAATTAAGAGAAAACGATATATATGAGATTTGGAGGAGTGACTGTTTTAACGAATTCTTTTCATTTTAAAGAAACAAAAGAAATAAAGATTTTAGGTGTTCTAATGGGAAAAGATGAAATGAATGTTAAAGAAATAATGTGGGAAGAAATAGTAGGAGGAATTGAAAGAAGGTTAAATTTTTGGAATGTAGCGTGAACCAGACAAATTAAAGATTCGATCGGGAGCCTGGTTGAAACATGAGCCGAATTCCACAGAAAGGCAAGATGTTGTAAATCAACTCCTAGCACCACAGTCTGATAACCAACCAACTCTTTCACAGAACAGCTTTCAACATTAACACCATTAGAACAATTATTGACAATTTCAATTCGAAGAAGAGATTGTCTAATTTGGGCCAAGTAATCGAAGAAATGGACAGTCTGACCCTCACATGTAAAGCCATGAGAGTAAACAAGATTGTTGGATTGACTTCCCCCCACCTAGCAAAACCAGACTGAAATTCCTAAGGAGACCTGTTAACCCCTCTGGTCTTCACAGGACGTATCCTTACTCCCCAGAATGGCACAGAGAATGCCTTCCAATGCATATATGCACCAAAATGAACTCAAAAAAAAAGACTTCTAAATGGATATCAGTCCATTGCTCAACTCCATATCATACATGTAACCCCCACATTTGATTATAATGTTTCTAATCACTTATTGTGTATGTCTTTTTAAATAACTCTTGAATAGCTTAAGGGATCATATTCATGTTTAGTATGTGTGTGTTCAAATCTTCTTGCTTGAAACGTTTCTGACCATCAGTTATTTGTCAAATGTATCATATTCTTGTTATAGGAATCATGTCCAAATTATACTCTGCAAGAGCACGGGAAAATTCGGACCATGTGCTTGATAAGATAACATATGATTTATGAATGGGTGGGACAAACAATGCAACACCACGAGAAAAGACAATATCTAATTGGTCAAGACAACATTTGAGGTGTGGCCAAAAGGCCAGTTTAAATACTCAGGACACCATCAAATTTTGCTTTTAGCTTTTAGCTTTCGTTTAGCTTTTGCTATCAGTCATGCCGGCTTTTAGCCTGCTCCTAGCTTTAGCTTTTAGCTTTAGCTTTTAGTCATGCTTTGTCATCACTTTTAGCGTTCTTCGAGCGCCGTTCCAGCGTGCTTCGGCCTGCACGCCTGCTGCTACTTAGCCACGATGAGAAGAAACACCACCTAGTCTCGTCAAACTTTACTTCTTTTCTTTTCCGTTTGAGAGTTTCGTGTTCTGAGTTAAGTTTTGTAACGCCGTGTCTCCGAGTCTGACCTCGCGTGCCCGTCTGAAACTACAACCAGCCCACAACTCTGCATCTTCAGCCAACGCCCAACCACGGGCTTCCCAAGACGTCACTTCAACGACTACTGAACTTCCAGCCAATCAGCAACCTCGGGAAACCCCCTTTTCAGCGACAACAAAAAGGAAACCCCGTTAAACAGGCAACGCAAGTAACCTCCAGACTCACATCTGTACTGGTGTTATCTAATATAATTTTAACCTCATTGAGGAACTCAGTGCGAGGGTTAATTAAGTGATTAAATGGTTGTTCATGTCTATGCAATTTCACGTATTGCTGTAAACTTGGGATTTCACATTTTCATCCTTCTAAACTCATTCTTCCCTTACTTTCTATCTTCCTGCAACTTGTGTGAATGTGTGAGTGCGTGTGCTTATGTGTTAGATTAGTTTATATGCCTTAGATTTATCTAATAAAGGCTTATTTATATTGAAAAGAGAAGTATCTTGTGTTTTGTGCTCACAAGTTAATGTCTTAAACTGCCGATCTTGTTACTGTGCTAATTAATAGTGTTTTCACTATACTTTGGATATTAATATCTCCAGCGCAGATTTGATGTTAAACGGCTCGTTCAGTGAATCGCTGGCCGTTTCAGTGATCAGCCGTGAAACAGTGATTCTGTTCAAATTCCCTTTAAAATCTTAAATGATTCCCTTTGAGCTAAATTGACCTGTTTCCCTTACAGGAAATTGAGGACGTTAAGTTTACTGTTAACTCTGTCTTCCAAAGTACATACTTTATCCAATGTTGGTTTGTGCTATTGCATTTTTCAAGTATTATGAGCCCCGGTGTTTGTTTGTTTGTCTTTTTTTTGTTTTGTTTTTTGTTTTTGTACATTATATGTGATGTTACAGACATGTGATGTACATTGTTGTGTAAGTGTTTAAGAAAATGCAATAAAAACAGTATTACGCAAAAAAAAAAAAAAAAAAAGGGAAGGTTTTCATTTTAAATGTGTTGATGGTGTCAAAGTTGTGGTATGTTTTATGTGACTGCTATGCCAACGTGGGTGGAAAAAAGGTTGAAAAAATGTTTTTTTTAATTTTTTATGGAACAATAAACCTCCAAGAATTGCATATAATACATTAATTGGAGAAGCAGGAAAGGGAGGGATGGGATTAATTGATGTGGAACAAAGAAAAAATTGTTTAAGAATTAAAATAATAAAAAAATATCTAGATGAGGGACACAAAACAGCGTGGAAAAAGACAATGTTATATTTCTTGAACAAATGTGGGAATTTAAATTTGGGGGATAGTATTTTATTGATGAAAACTAAGAATTGGATGGTGGAAGGGTTGCCAGATTTTTATAAAGAACTGATGAGTGCTTGGGGGAAAATTTTAATTAATGTTCATTTTAATCCACAAGGTCGAGGGAGCATTTTAAATCAGCCTTTATTCTTTATTTTAAATCAGCCTATATTATTAAATAATGGCATCTTAAGCCAAGGAAAAGAGATTTTTTATAAGAAATGGTGGGATGTTGGGATCACAAGAATCAGAGATGTTTTAAATGAATTTAAAGAGGGGTTTTTACCATTGCAGTACATAATAGATACAATGGAAGAGGCAAAAGAGGATTTTAATAAAAAAGAACTAAGAAATAAGTACAGTAGGTTGACAACCAAAATGGGTAATACCGCGGCGTTAACTGCAAGTCAGTCGCGTGTTAAAATCATTCGCGAAACTACCGCCAGGTGGCACAAAGGGACAGATTGCGAACTGAATGTAATTGTAAAATGAAAGGAAGACGTAAAAAAACAATAACATTATAATATACATTATAACATCCCTAAAAGCCATTAAAAAATAGGATAGTCTTAGGCTACAGTCTACTCATCAAAAATTTAAAGAAAGACCTTTACACAAAGGCTCTTATGCATGCTATTGTTATTAAACAGTCATTATATATACGAATTCTTTAACTGTTCTCTCTGTTTAACAAATCGTGCCCACGGATTAATAAACCGTACCCACGAATTTCCAATCCGTGCGGCGTGCGCTCAGATTTTGTAAACCGTACCTTCAGTTTTTTAACCAGTTTTATTGAATATTATTATGTGGAATAGGCCTACAGCAAAGTGTTTTAAGTGATTCTCTATCAATTGTAGTACGAGGTGGAATACAATGATTTAATAAGAAAGATGTGCGTCAAAATCTTGTTTAATTTGTGATGATCTTAGAACTTGATTATTATTGTACAATAAACTTGGCATTGTGACTGACTCTGGAGTAATTAGTTCCTCTTTTTTAAGTCATTTTGGATAAAAGTTTCTTATGTATAACCTGTATAATAATATATAATAATAATAAAAATAAAAATGATAATAGTTATTTTTATTATTATTATTTTAATTTATAGGCTAAATAAATGAGTGCACTTAAGACAGTAAAAATGTTTGTCAAAATAATTAATGAATGCTTTATTTTTAAATAACTTTAACAGTTTTGGAAATGTGTTTGTGTACTATTCATTCTTAACACGAAGACTTATTTAGGTGATTTTATAGGCTACTAGCTACTAGCTTTTTTACTAGAGTTAGATGCACGCTTCACTGTTAATTTTGTTATTAAATAATTAGGCCTATTATAGCATTGCTTTTTTACCATTTTTTGTGTTTTTTTTTTTTCAGGAAATTTTCTATTCTTCTTTTTAGCGTTTATTTTAGGCTATAAAACACAGGCGGCAGTGTCTTATCCTATTGGTGATTAATGTAAAATAAACGCTAAAAAAAAGACTATTTTGTGAGTGCGGATCATGGTTTCATAGAATACTATGAAAAATAATGTTTAATAAACAGAAATAAATTTGCCGGTGGGGGCGGAGCCACAAATCCGTGTGTTTACAAATCCTTGGGAACGGATTGCGAAAGGTGCGCAGGGATTATGAATTCGTGGGTACGGATTCAAAAACCGAAGGTACAGTTTACAAAATCTAAGCGCACGCATTGGAAATTCGTGGGTACGGTTTAAGAATTCATGAGCAGTGTTTATAAACTGAGGGGACGGATTGCAAAACCGTCGCCACGGATTGATTTTTTTTCTCCTACAGGTGATGTCCCGCGGGGCTCCGTAGTACGTGCATCAAATTCTCATCAAATACTGCTTTAAAAAAAACTCCCTGTCAATACAGAACGCTGTAGTCTAGTTTGCCGTCAATACTGCCGACGTTGTCTTTGCTGTATCAGTAGGCTATATATTTATGTTAAACATCCAAATGTAGACTGGTCTGTCTGTCGGCGCACAGAGCCACGCAGTCGCAGATAGCACGTGAAGTTTGTGAACACCGAATTCCCTTGTCTTTCTTATCTATTTGTGCTTGAAAGAAAAAAAAATAACGATGTGCTCGAAAAAATAAGTCAAAATTCCCGTCTCAACGAGTTTCCCCGTAAACGCAGTCAGAGAAATAAAACGGATGCGTGTCATTACCGGTATTAGCATTCGTCTTAAAGGGACAGCAACCCAATATACCTGCAGCTGTTTGTGTCACTTTGCTGTAACTTTGTTTCTCCAGAGTTAGAGGGTTACATGTTATATTATAGCCACTTCTCCAGACACCACTACAATACTGGGCCTAGCCCAAACCATGAAAAACATCCCAAGACCATTATCCCACCTTCAACATTGGTCAATATAATAATGAAATAACTGAAAATCTCGGTGTCTCACATACATGAGAAATATATCTACAGAAAGCTTGAAATGTCTTTTAAACGAATCAATTCAAAATGAAAGCATTATGTAATCTGAGAAGGTTTCATTTCTCTCTAAAGCCTCGTTCATGTGGAGAGAGCCAGCACTGTGAATTTCATCTTGCAGCCGACAAGAAAACATTTTATTAATAAATAATTAAAATGTCTCCTTTTTCACAATTATTAGGCTACTTCTGCCTGTCCTTTGTGGCAAACTTAATGCATGTTCTTGAGCGTGGAATATATTAAGGCTCATTATGGATTATAGATGTAAATTTAATATAAACCTGCGATTAGTTGAATAATGACAAATGAACGACTAGTTAATAGAAAAATCTTACGTGGGAGGCAGCTCTATTAAATACCCTCTAGACATCTCTGTTAAAGTTTTTAAAGCATTTTATACGCGTTTGTATAAATTCTTCTTTCAGAACAGTCTGTAACAGAGAGATGCCTTAACAATGATTTTCCCTCTGAAACACAAAAACGAAAATGTAAATAAAATTGATATTTTATGTTTTGAGAATGGCCAACCCTTCTCTGCAGATATTGTGCTTCTGGTTTGTGCATTTTAAATCACATAAAGATTACAAAATATAATGTCTCCCAAAACTCTGGTGTTTTTTTTTTGTCACCTATAAAACATGTTCATAGACGGATACTTTAAGTTTTCCAGAGTCAAGACATCAGTAAAGAGATTGTTTAATATAGGCCTATTGTTTATGAATAGGCTACATTCTGTGAAAATTTATATTTCACACTCTAAAAAAATATTGTATGGACGCAACAAAATAAAACGGCCGACACTCCACTCAGGGCTCGTAGTTCTGATTGGGCTCAACCCTCCCCCGCGCGTTTGAGACAAGCTGCCGAGCAGTGTATGAGCGGAGCGGTGTGATTCTGACTGGAGCAAGGAGCGGATTTTTTAAAAGTCGGAGCGTCGTGGTTTTCACTCGCTCCAGCACCGCTCCATCACGAATACAATTCATGCCAACAGCCCGTAATATAACTGCATATTTAGCAAGAATTCACATGATAAACATATTTAGCTATAGCTTGATACACATAATCTCTCCGATCAGAAGACTATAATGACGGCAATAGTCAAGCGTTACAGGCTAGTTCTCAAGGAGTTTGTCTTTCTTTTACTGATTATTTTCGGGTTAAAGCATGATTTAAACAGATACAGCACATTCACACGCAATCGCTGTCGCAATAATGCATTCAAACAAATGTAATCTTACAGTACTTCATCTGTATCTGATTTTGAATGAGCAGAAATCTGTAAGAAATGCATCGATCCGTAGATAAAATAACCGAAAATGTACTGTTATTTTCAATACAAACAAAATTTGCACAGCAGAAAGCAACAATTATACCTTTTAATGCTGACAATGGTATTTGTTTGGCGTTTGGTAGGGAAAAAAGTTTGTACACAATAGCCTAATCCCCTTTGAAACTGTCCTGTAATTTTATTTATTTATTTTTATAGGCTACATTATGAATATAACATTTCAACTTTATCCACGGAGCGAGTGCGGAGCAGTGTTTCTGGTATCAGTGAGCTGGAGCGGATTGATTATTAAATGCTGAGTGCGGAGGGGAAATTGTATGATTGCATGATGGGCTAGTATTAAAAAATAAATAAATAAATAAAATAATGGTCTTTCCAGCATTAAGGTAATAACGTTAATGCTTTTTATTAATCATCTTGTCTCAGTTATAAATTTGACTGGTAAATGATAAAGAATTATATTAAAACTTGTCTTGAACAATTTCTTTGTCATTTGAATATTGATTTTAAGTAGGGAGGCAAAAAAAAATTTGATTTAAATTGTAAAACAGATTTTTATGATGTTTTATTAACAAGGTTCGGGAGGAGCACGTCAGATACTTAGCCTAATTAGCACAGATGGAGCTCACTTAAGATAATCAACACTAGGGTATAAATACAGACTTACCCCTATCCATTGACGGGTTATCAGCATTCGGTTTGCACCTTTTGCCATTATATGGCAGACTCAGCTTCTCTCATTTAGAAGACGAGGTCTATATTGGGGATTTTTCAGTTCTCTGGCCAATACCGGGCCCAGGATCGCGCCTTCTCTGCCAGACACCGCCGCGAGCTCCGTGCTCTATTGTGGCCGCCGCTCTGCTTGACCAGCCACACGCTCCCCACGACGCCGAGACTTAACCTCGCATCTACCGGCGTCACGTCCAATTTTACCCCGGCGTCCTTTTATCTTAAGGCTGTGCCAACAATTCCTCCAATCGTAAAGTGGACCGCACGTAGTCCGGAGGAAAAAACCAGCGATTAATTCCGACGCTCAGTCCTCGCGAAGGTAAACAAAGCGGATCTGTACGATCTAAGTTATTAGTCTCCCAGCAATCCGCCAAACTTCACGCCCGGGCAGCGCCCCCGATCTCACCGCAGCAAAGCCCCACTGGCTTCCCGCTTCAACTCAACCTTTTACCGTGGCTCATCCGGCCGCAGCATCATCATGCAGCCGGGCCTCAAGCTCTCGCGCTAGCGGCACAGGCCGTGTTGCAAATACATTTTTAGGTAAGTCGCTAAAAGATGTCATTGGTTGCTGAAAGTTGTTAAAGACGTTGTGACACAAGGATCTTGATATTATTTTCAGCCACGTCGCAAACGGCGTAGAATACAAATACATTTCTAAGATTTTCTTAATTTTGCGAGTATTTTTTCCTGTATTTTAAATTACACTTCACTCAGATAAACGGATGAAAGACTTATTTGCGAGAAAATGACTTCAGCTATGTACCTAAATGACTATCGATTATCCACCTTTTTCCTCAATGCGGAAGTGAGCCTATTGGTGAGACTTTCATTTCATTAGCCGCTATAGGTAAATAACGAGGAGAATAACAACGTGCAGTAAACAGCAAAACTGTTTGCAGTACAAACTAGTGTTCTTTATTAAGATAACAGATTAAAATAATGATAGAACATATCAATTGTCAATATCAAGCAGCAAAACCAACTGTTTTGTACAGCTAAAAATAAGGTTTACCACTAAGAAACAATCAACAAGTACAACCTAATTCACATGTGACGTGAGTATTAGGCACGTCTCTCCAAGTCTAGCCAACGTGCGCATCGGCTAGCTTTTCAATACTTTTTTTCTTCGCGTTATTGAGAGGAAATGCATGTGTTTTAAACCTAATAACCTTAAAGTTGCACGTTTAAAAAAAAAAAAAAAAAAAAAAAAAAAAAACCCGCTGCAGTTCTCGCTCCCGCAGGAGCCTCTATCTATATCTCTCCACTCCCACAGGAGCTTTTCCCTATTTTCTCCACTGCCGCTGCAGTGTCCGCTCCCGCAGGAGCCTCTATCTATAGGTGTTTCTCAATGTCAAGGAAGGATCCTCGGAAGCCAGAATTTCGAGGATGCTACGTCATCGACATCCGTCGAAGGACTGTTCCAATGTCGAGGATCCTCGGAATTTCAACCAAGGACTGAGTCCTTCGTTCGAAAAATATTCCATATACAGGAAAGGATGCATATATGTAGCCTTCGCGCTCTTCGCGCTCTTCGCGCTCTCAAATCACCCACAATCCTATGCGCGCAGCTATCTTGTTCAAAAAATTCAAAAATGTCGGACGTTAGCGGAGTCGGTGCGTTGACGGGGCAATATGCTTTCAAATGTAAGTATATTTACGTTACCAAACATTTGTTATAACTGTAGTAAATATAAGTAAAGTTTAACGTTTAAATGCCAGTACAAATTACTACCTTATTGATATTATAAATTATACAAATAAAATTACGTTATTGATGGCTAACTGAACCGGACCTGTCATTTAACAATTGTTAGCTTGGTTGCCGTCACCGGCATTTCTTTTATAAATAACTAGTTAAGTTGTCCATAGTAATTTAACATTAATATTATATCATTCACAGCGTTATTCATAGCTTTCTCGTCTTTTTTAACAGGGACCAAGGAACAAACGGAGGCGTTCATACGTCTCCGTTTAGAAAACAAGCAGCTGTTTACCGGGGGGAGAGACACCGCGGCGAACGGATATCGGTGAGAAGCAAATTATTTAATGTTCAGAAGTGATAGCGGTGTAATCTTCTTTTTGTTTCTCCCACCGTCATTGACATAGGCTTATTTGGAGAAGATGGGGCTCGAAGGGAGGGTTTCCCACGCCCAGGCAAAAAAAAAAGTGGGACCACTTAAAAACCAAGTACAAGGTGGGAGACGAGTATGGAAATAATTGTTTATTCACATTTTAATGTAACTTGTGATTCTTGAAGTAAGCCTTGAATGTAAACCTGACAGACTTGGGCCTGCTTCCAGTAAGTATATGCAGTGTAGTGTACAATAGTACTAATATATTACCGTTCAAAAGTTTGGGGTCAGTGAGAATTTTATTTTTACTTTTTGGAGGAAAGAAATCAATACTTTTATTTATCAAGGAATAATTAATTTGATCGAAAGTAACAGTACAGACATTTATAATGTTACAAAAGATTCTATTTTAAAAAAAAATGCTGTTCTTTTGAACTTCCTATTCATCAAAGAATCCTGAAAAAAAAACTGACAGACCAACAACTGTTTTCAACATTGATAATAATAAGTGTTTCTTGAGCATCAAATCCTCACATTATACTGATTTGTGAAGGATCATGTGACACTGAAGACTGGTGATGCTGAAAATTCAGCTTTGATCACAGGAATAAATTACACTACTGTATATTCACATAGAAAACAGATAATTTACACTGTAATAATATTTAATACTATAACTGATTTTTGTAGTATTTTTAATCAAATAAGCGCAGCCATGGTTAGCAGAAGATAATTATTTTAAAAGCATTTAAAATCATACTGACCCCAAACTTTTGAACGGTAGTGTACATCACACCTTTTTGATCTTCACTGTTTAGGAATGTAAGTGTCCTGCCACAGGTCAAGGGACAGAGGATGGCAAGGCGACGGCAGCAAATTGGCCCTGGTTTGCCCTCATGGACGAGGCATTAGGGCAGTCTGCAGCAGTCTCGCCCCCTTGCCTTATTGCCTCGATCCAAGAGAAAAAACCAGGGCCAAGCACTGCACGAGAGGTAGATGAAGGGAGAGGCGAGGATGAGGAGACAGTAAGAGACAGGAGCAAAGAGAGAGCAGGGCACAGAGGAAAGAAGAGGAGAAGGGAGCGAGAGGATCCAATCCTACAGCTTCTAAAAGAGGATATTAAATACCAGAGGGAGGCAGATGAGAGAAGGGAAGCAGAGGCCAGAGAGAGGTCAAACCGCGGAAAAATAAAGTCAATTAAATTGAACTGGTTTTGTCTTTTCCCCTTAATTATTTAATATAAACTGTATATCCATTTTTTTTTTTTTAAAAAACCTTGTTCTTTAGACCGCAGTAGAAAAACAAAACAATGTATTGAACAATATCTTCACCCTTATTTACAACGTTTTGTGATTCGGTATTCCAAGCTCTACAAAAAGCATTAATTTCATCTTTGTTACATAAAAAAAAATTATTGAAACATTTCTATATTGACAACTATATACATGAAGCAGCAAATTCATTTAAACAGCATTCTCATATCTACAACAACATACAACAAGACGAGAAGAACACAAGTGGCCATCAGCCACACTGCCTACAGCACCGCCGGTGCTGCTGTTGTTGCTTCAAGGCTGCAGACAGAAGAAGAAAGTTTAGGTTAGTCCAGTGGTAATCCAATCCGTCATGTAAGATGATAATTGATTCTACAACAGTTGCAGTATATTTAATATTGTATCACTGAAGGTAAATAAAATATACTTAATGTACTTTTATGGTCAGTTAAGACCATAATACAGTACATCACTGGTACATTAAGTATATTTCATTTACCTTCTTGACTGTATGGGTGTTTACCAATGGTGGTGTTGGATGTAAGCGCAGCAGGTCATAGTCCACACTTAATTATTCACCTGGCAAAAATAGTCATGGTCAAGAGGTGCCTCGTGGAGTGCAGACACCTCATTGGTCAGCGCAGCCCGCCAAACAGCTCCACTCCGGGTTTCTCCACCATCAAGCTCCCCAGGTGGCTGGTTGTCCTCCTCCTCAACAACCTCTTCCAGCACATCCCCGACACCAACACAAATGTTGTGCAAAATTACACACGCCGTCACCACCTGTGCACAAGGCAGAGCAAAAGGATACAAGACTGTTGAGATATGAAAAAAAACAGGAACACAGAAGATAGTGTGACTTTAGCAGTTGTTAAGCATTAACTGTTATTTTGAGTAGGATACTATGATTTGATTAAGAAATCCACTACAGAAGTACTGCAATGATTTATTACCTTAGGGACAAACAGTGTATGTACTTCAAGTGCTTCTAAAAAGATGCACCTGAAGCGGGTTTTCATCATTCCAAATGCACGCTCAATGATTGTGCGACCTTTGGAATGATGGTAGTTGAACCTTTGCTCTGCCATGCCTCTCACTGGCCTCTTACATGGTGTGATAAGGGCCAGGGGTTCCTGTAGACATGGGTAGCCACCGTCAGCTAGGAGAAAATACCCAGGCGGAGGGTAAGTCCCCCTAGTGTAGATGGGGCTGTTCTTGAGGATACGTGCATCATGCACACTTCCTGGGTAACCCACAAAGATGTCAATAAAGCGACCCTGATGGTCACAGACTGCCTGGAGCACCACTGAAGGGAAGAGCTTTCTGTTTTTGTAATCGTGACCATCAGGGCCGCCGGGACATTTTATTCTTATGTGGCAGCCGTCTACTGCCCCTGCTGTCTTGCCAAATGCTTGGTGATTAGCCAAGCGAGCAAAACCATCCCCAACCACTTGGAGCTCCTCCTGTGTGGGAGGGAAGTGCACAAATTGGGGGAGCACAGCCACCACCTCATCCACCATCTTGTGGACAACTCTGTGCACTGTGGGAAGAGGCATGCTAAAGACCCTGGAGACAACTCTGTAGGCTGAACCGGTTGCCAGCCAGAACAGGAACACGAGTGTCTCCAGGGTCGTGCCCCATCCGTGTTGCCGGTCAGTCTTCAGGGCCACCGTCAGCTGCTGTATGGCCTCTCTGCCCAGCCTGAAGTCTGGCCGAGTGTCCTCCCCTCCAAAGTACCGCTGCAGTACTGGCACAGTGGCATTGATGGCACAGTAGTGCCGAGCCTGTACAACATGTAGAAGAGAGGACGGTTTAAGTATAATTTCAGTTTTGCCATTTATTTAATGTTTGTTAAACTATTAAACATATCGGCTCAACTGATTTGCAGAGGGGGGATTTAAAGCTGTTCCCATTTACTGGTGATTCACCTTGTAATTTTTACTTTATATAGCCTAGGCTCTTTTTTTTTGTTGATCACATATTTTACCATTGCATGTGTTTTAACTTCTATTATGTGGTGGGTCAATTTGTCAATTTATTTTTTCAAAATAAAAGTGTCAATGGAAAAGATTCCAGCTCTGCTCATCTCGACAAGACAGTTGTGTTGAATGCAGTAAATACATATGCAGAAAGCACACACATACATTATGTTCAAAATGTGGAGAGAAAGACTGAAGGGATCATATTGCTCAATAGGGTAAAAAAAAAAAGCCTAGTTGGGGAAAATTATAAAAAATCTTGTTTGTGAGATAGGACAAGTCTTTAACAAATAGTTCTTAAATTATATACATTTTTAAATATCAAATATTATTACATGGCTTGGTTGAATTCTGGTCCGTTATTTCTTGATAACAGACCACTGCGAAGTATAACACACCGTTGCCATGAAAAACAGAGTGTTGCTATGGACGCAGTTCTGTTCACTCAGGCAATATAATCGTTTTTAAATCAATAAACTCCTTTTTAATCATATTGATTCAAGTGTGTTTAAACAGTGCGGGTCAATCTGACCCATAACATAATGGATGTAATTATTTTTAAATGAATGATAAGAGCGTTAAGGTTACTTACCATCCCACGTCTTTGACGGCAGAGGTGGCGACAAATTAAAATTCTCCTCCTGCGAGCCTGGCGCCGATGCTGCCTCACCATCTCCATCTCCATATCAGCAAAAATGCTGTACAGCAACCAAACCAGCAAAGTTTGCACTTCCATTTTTTAGCGCCGAAAGCACACCTTTTCACTGACGTAATGACGCAATGACGTGCACTTGCTTGCCTGTTCCATTTACGTGTTCTCCGAGTGCTAAAGAGGAGCCTCGCCTAGCCTCTGAAGGAAGTGACTTGGAAGGACCAGTCCTGCCAAGGAAGTATCCTTGACATTGAGAAACGCCTTATATTTCTCCACTGCCGCTGCAGTTCTCGCTCCCGCAGGAGCCTCTATCTATATTTCTCCACTGCCGCTGCAGTGTCCGCTCCCGCAGGAGCCTCTATCTACATTTCTCCACTGCCGCTGCAGTTCTCGCTCCCGCAGGAGCCTCTATCTATATCTCTCCACTCCCACAGGAGCTTTCCCTATTTTCTCCACTGAAGTGTCCGCTCCCGCAGGAGCCTCTCTCTATATTTCGCCGCTGCAGTTCTCGCTCCCGCAGGAGCCTCTATCTATATTTCTCCACTGCTGCAGGAAGGAGCCACTGCTGCAGCCAAGGAAGGAGAAAGAGAGAAGGGGAAAAAAAAGCCTAGCCCTTATCAAACAATAGCCTTTAAAATGACCTGAAATACATATATAATAGCAATGAGGCCTCGGTGATCGGTTTAAATGAGGTATGAAAAGCAATTAACGATACCGTTCTATTGAACAAACTTAATGTACTTTAAATAACATAATGTACATGCATTGTCAAAAGCCTTCAAAGGGCATCAACTTCCCGATGATTGTTTCTCCATGTCACTGTGCAAATTAATCCTCGTTTGGCTAAACATTTAATTCAAATGTACACTTAATCTTGAATTTTTAAACAATTCTTTACAACAGAGGTGCTACGGCAATCATAAATCCTTGAAGGTGGACATCAAAAGGTGCCATTTTTCATCCGAGCCCTCTTGACGTAAAAAATAAATAAATAAAAAATAATAATTTTTGACTTACCGTAGCAGGCAGATCACTCACTGTTCATGATGCACAAACCATTGGAGGAAAATCCCCAATACTGATTTGGGGGTTTATATGAACGTGTTTTGAGGGAGCTGACTGTCTAATAAAAAGTTTACGTGGTATAATTTCACAAAGCTTGTGAGAACATTCTGGTTTTGCTTATTAAACAGATTATGTGTATGATTATTGTTATATAACTAAATGATATGAAATGATATGTACATGAATTATATAACAAAAATTAACTGTAATTACATATTTAGGTTAAATAAAGATGTCAGTCTTCATTTATTTATTTTTCCTTCTCCTTTTTAGGAAACAAATCAAAGAAACAAACCAAATGACTTACCCAGTCATTTATATATTTAATTAAAAAAAAAAAAAAAAAAAAAAACAAACAACTGTAAAACAGTGATATTTTTTGCTTAAGGCTATCATACCGGTCCATATCCATTTACGATCAGCCCTTCGATGCCCCGCCTTCTCAGTTTTGCATTAGCCACTGGAGTGGCTACTTGGAAAATTCTGGGGTAAGAAACTCCTAATCGATCCGCCAGCTCCGTATAACTTGCTATTTGAAACACAATCACCTCGATTACTCTTGATGATTTCTGAAATTCTGGGAGAAAAAAACAAAACAAAAAAAAAAAAAACCTTATATATGTCATGGACTTTGGAACTTGGCTGGCAAAAGTCGACATCACCTCAGATTTCAGAGTTATGCCTATGCATCCAGATTCATAACACTTATTTTGGGTACACTGGCACAGGAAATTCTATTATTTAATTTTTTGTACACTTAACTTTCGAATGCAAAGACCGCACCAAGATTTTCTGACACGTTATCGGAAGCAGCTCATCGGATTTTTAAACGGTTACACAAAGAGTAATCCTCATAGCATCTACCCATTTAGACAAACCCAAATTGTTCTTAGTATTGAACTCCCCTGGCAGGTGCTGCAAGAGCTTTCCCGGTCGAGCGAATGTTTTTCTTTCAACTATCGGTGTTGCTTAGCCATCCGCGCAGTGAGTATTAAACTTCCGTCGAATGCTGCAAGAGCCCTCCTGGTCAAGCGACCTTGGCCTTTCCATCCGACTACCGGCGAACCTGACCAGTCCGTGTCGTGAGTATTAAGCTACCACTAGATGCCGTCAAGAGCCTCCCGGCTACACTCCCTTACTTTAAAATAAATAAATAAATAAAAAAATAAATAAAAATAATAAAAGCTTCACTGTCTGGCCAAATACTGGCCAGTCAACTTTACCTTTCCGTCTTATGCTCGGAGAGGCTTACCCGTTTGATGTCGCGAGTATTTACCTCCCATCAGACGTCAGCGAGAGCCTCCTGCCTAGACAACATTACTTTTCCTTTCTACGGTCGGCGAGGCTTACCCGTTCGGCGCTGCGAGTATTGAGCTCCCATCGGATGTCGGCGAGAGTCTCCTGGCAACACAACTTTACCTTTCCGTCTTGCGTCCGGAGAGGCTTATCCGTTCGATGCCTTGAGTATTGAGCTCCCATCGGATGTCAGCGAGAGCCTCCCGGCTAGACAACCTTACCTTTTCCTTTCTACAGTCGGCGAGGCTTACCCGTTCGATGCCTTGAGTATTGAGCTCCCATCGGACGTCGGCGAGAGTCTCCCAGCCACATAAACTTTACTTTCCCCATGCTACGGTCGGAGAGGCTTACCCGTTCGATGCCTTGAGTATTGAGCTCCCATCGGACATCGGCAAGAGTCTCACGGCCACCTAACTTTTCGTTCCTGTTTGACGGGTGGCGATGCTCAGCCGTATGACGTTAATAGTCTCGACCTCCTGCCAAACGCTGTCCAAATCTTTTCCCCCCGCCTGGTGAGGCTTACCCGTTCGATGCCCTGAGTCCTGATCTCCCATCGGATGCCGCGAGAGCCCGCGCAGTCGGGTTTTTTTCTTTTCCTACTCCCTGGCCGGCGAGGCTTACCGGTCTGATGCCGTTGAGTATTGTGCTCGTGTCAGATGTCGGCGAGAGTGCTCCCAGTTGGGTTTCTTTACTTGCTGCCCACAAACAGGTCTTATCCATCTGATGCCGTGAGTATTGATCTCCCGTCAGATGTCGCTAGAGTCCTCTTTGCAGGCGGCCCCAAAGCCTGTTTATCTGCTCAACTGAGAGGACCTACACGTCCGTCGTCCTGAGTCTCGATCTCCAGTCGGAGGCTTCATGGGCCCTCTCGGTCAGTTATCTGCCCTGGTTGCCCACTGATTAGCAGGGGCTCATCAGCCAGTAGGGCCCGTACGCCAACACTGTGACCTATTCCAGTCGAGGCAACTCGGGCCCTGCTGGTCAGGCTATTCAATCACGCTGCTCCTCCTTCATCGTCTGCTCATCCGTTCCAATGCAGTGAGGTGCTCCGGTTGAGCAACGGCTCGAGCCCTCCCGACCGGGTGCCACAAATCACGTAGTTCAATACCAGCAGCTGGTAGGGCCTACCTTTCCGAATGTACAAGTTACTCCCACCGGAGTACGTAGGCTCTTCCGGCCTGCCAACCAGCTGACTTTCCAAATATCAGCCCCCGCCAGATCTCAATGCTTTTGTGGGGGGTCCTTAGTCTGGCGGCTGTCCTTTTGCTATTGCCTTTTTGGGGGTACTCTAGGTTTCGGGCCATTCCCGAGCTCGGAGCCCTTCCCTGGACAGCACGCCAAATATGCATTATTTACTTCAGCTAATTATATGTAAGTGTGAACTCGTGAAATGATGTTTTATTAACAAGGTTCGGGAGGAGCACGTCAGATACTTAGCCTAATTAGCACAGGTGGCGCTCACTTAAGATAATCAACACTAGGGTATAAATACAGCTGGATTATCCCTATCCATTGACGGTTTATCAACATCCCCCCTCCACCCCATCTCCTCCACTTAGTTCATTTTACACTTATGTAGGGGGGGGTACTCTAGGTTCGGGCCATTCCTGAGCTCGGAGCCCTTCCCCGGACAGCACGCCAAATATGCATTATATACTTCAGCTAATTATATGTAAGTGTGAACTCGTGAATTGTGAAAAAAATCGGGGATTTTTTTTAGGCCATAAGGCATCGCCCAGTCCTAATGCAACAGTTTGCATCTTTTTATTTTATTTTATTTATTTATTTAATTTTTTATAACCTCATAAGGCACTTCCTCTGAAATTAAGTTATAATAACTAATAAACTTTATTGCGCTATACAGTAGTCAACATTTGAAGTGGATCAAACCTTTCTTGAAAGTTGTCCTAAAACCTGTTCTGCAAGTTTGATACCCTCATAAGGCACTGTCCATATGAAAGAGCAAGAGATTCACACCTTTATCTCAACCCCCACAAGCTATACAGAACTACCCCAACCCCCTCCAGCTGAACTAAACTCGGTCTGTTTTTTGGCTGTGAGGAACGGTGTGTTGTCATGTTACTGTGTTGAAACATTCCTTCACTCACAGCAGCCCTACTCTATTTAATCATTATTTTCTCGCAGCCCATATTATTATTTTCACTAGACCAAAATAATAACAAATTATCAATTGATAATTAATCATTATTTTTGCGAAAATCATGTTATTTGTGAACGTAGGCGTTTGAGGAAGGCTTTAAGACCAAGCAGAGTCCTCCATCAGCTGCTCCCGCTTCACAGCGAGCGTGAGCTCTAACTGACCCAGCTTCACCATCCACGGTTTGATTTTACTAAATCAGTTTGAGGGCGAATACAACTCATTGATCATGAGCCCAACATTTAGCAAGGCGGGAAAACATTCAGTCTACCTGAAGAAAGATGTATTTCATTGAGATAATGCTGTTAAATAGAGATTTAAAAAAAAAAACCCACTGTAGGCTATTCTTAACCTTGGAGCTCATTATATTGAAGTACAAATCCAAACACCAGAAGCAAACTATACACTCTCAGTGTTCTTTCACTGAAAAGTATGCATTTTATTTATTCACAGGCTATATGGTTGAAATAATATTTTAGTTGAAAACTTTAAGTGCCATTGTTTAAAAAAATGCATCATAGAAACGTTTCATAGACCTTCAGTTGTCATACTTTAAAATCCCATGCAATTTGTAATTTCACTGTATTTTCACCTCCTAAATTACTACCCCAATTCTACAATGGTAAAATTTATTCAGACCGATGACATTTTTTATGACATTATTTATTTTTATTTTTAGAATAATTGTATCCTACATAAATGGGTGAATCAGAACAAATATAACTTTTTAACTGCAGGCAGATAGGCCTATATTATTGTACATTACAAATATTTGGATCGTCCCTAATTCTGTCCCTTATTTTATTAAAGAATAAATACTTATTTTCTTCAAGAATAAACATTATAAATAAATAATAAAAGAAAGAACCTCTATTAGCCCTTATTTGTAGGTTGCAGGAAATATGCGAGCGATTAATAGATTTAAAAAAAGAAAAAAGTAGGTGCTTGGTTTCAGAAAACGAATACAGCTCATAAAAAATGCTATGATGAAAAAGTCATGCTAACTTATTAATTCATAGAAATAATTTAAGCAACTAAAACCTTTTTTATACTAGATTCAACTTGAATTTCAATACTATTAAACTGACTTTAAAATCTCAAGGAGTTTATAAGTTGAAACATTAAAATGTCCCAGTGCATGTTAAATAGCCTAAATGAACTTGTGTCTTATATACAGGTCCTTCTCAAAAAATTAGCATATTGTGATAAAAGTTCATTATTTTCCATAATGTAATGATAAAAATTAAACTTTCATATATTTTAGATTCATTGCACACCAACTGAAATATTTCAGGTCTTTTATTTTTTTAATACTGATGATTTTGGCATACAGCTCATGAAATCTCAAAAAATTAGCATATCATGGAAAGGTTCTCTAAACAAGCTATTAACCTAATCATCTGAATCAACTAATTAACTCTAAACACCTGCAAAAATATTCCTGAGGCTTTTAAAAACTCCCAGCCTGGTTCATTACTCAAAACCGCAATCATGGGTAAGACTGCCGACCTGACTGCTGTCCAGAAGGCCATCATTGACAGCCTCAAGCGAGAGGGTAAGACACAGAAAGAAATTTCTGAACGAATAGGCTGTTCCCAGAGTGCTGTATCAAGGCACCTCAGTGGGAAGTCTGTGGGAAGGAAAAAGTGTGGCAAAAAACGCTGCACGATGAGAAGAGATGACCGGACCCTGAAGAAAGATTGTGGAGAAGGACCGATTCCAGACCTTGGGGGACCTGCGGAAGCAGTGGACTGAGTCTGGAGTAGAACCATCCAGAGCCACCGTGCACAGGCGTGTGCTTTGAACCAGAAACAGCGGCAGAAGCGCCTGACCTGGGCTACAGAGAAGCAGCACTGGACTGTTGCTCAGTGGTCCAAAGTACTTTTTTTTGGATGAAAGCAAATTTTGCATGTCATTTTCGGAAATCAAGGTGCCAGAGTCTGGAGGAAGACTGGGGAGAAGGAAATGCCAAAATGCCTGAAGTCCAGTGTCAAGTACCCACAGTCAGTGATGGTCTGGGGGTGCCATGTCAGCTGCTGGTGTTGGTCACTGTGTTTTATCAAGGGCAGGGTCAATGCAGCTAGCTATCAGGAGATTTTGGAGCACTTCATGCTTCCATCTGCTGAAAAGCTTTATGGAGATGAAGATTTCGTTTTTCAGCACGACCCTGGCACCTGCTCACAGTGCCAAAACCACTGGTAAATGGTTTACTGACCATGGTATTACTGTGCTCAATTGGCCTGCCAACCCTCCTGACCTGAACCCCATAGAGAATCTGTGGGATATCGTGAAGAGAAAGTTGAGAGACGCAAGACCCAACACTCTGGATGAGGTTAAGGCCGCTATCGAAGCATCCTGGGCCTCCATAACACCTCAGCAGTGCCACAGGCTGATTGCCTCCATGCCACACCGCATTGAAGCAGTCATTTCTGCAAAAGGATTCCCGACCAAGTATTGAGTGCATAACTGAACATAATTATTTGAAGGTTGACTTTTTTTGTATTAAAAACACTTTTCTTTTATTTTTTGAGATAGGAATTTTGGGTTTTCATGACCTGTATGTCAAAATCTTCAGTATTAAAACAATAAAAGACCTGAAATATTTAAGTTGGTGTGCAATGAATCTAAAATATACGAAAGTTTAATTTTTATCATTACATTATGGAAAATAATGAACTTTTATCACAATATGCTAATTTTTTGAGAATGACCTGTAGTATCTGAAGACCTTGATTGCATGTTAGCATAAAACTAACAATATATTTAGATTTTTTTCTTTTTCTTTCTTTCTTTTTTTTTTTGTAAATGAACAATTCCTGTATAAAATGTGACAGCAACCTTTATATCAAACATTTTGAAATCGTCCACAGCTGAACAATGCTAGAGGCAGATTGAGCGCGCGGAGTGAATGTGATGCACAAAGTCATTTTTAGATGCAATGGAAAAATAAAGCTGGATAAAAACATACACGAAAACACGCTAAAAAAGAAATAAAGTTTGTGAGAGTTGCATTTTATTACATTCAGAAATAATAACGGCAGGCCTTATAATGCTATAGGCTAAGGCTAACCAACAGGATATTTTTAGTTCCCTTCACTTTACAACAAATTCTTTAAATTCAACAAATTTATCAGAACAGAACAAGAATTACAAATATATAATTCTAATGGATAAATATAATTGCAGTATATAATAATATAGG
Organism: Cyprinus carpio; assembly: GCF_018340385.1. Lineage (NCBI taxonomy): Eukaryota > Metazoa > Chordata > Actinopteri > Cypriniformes > Cyprinidae > Cyprinus > Cyprinus carpio. Next base: position 21,453 of record NW_024873302.1, on the reverse strand, counting down.
CTTAAAAACAAAAAAATACAAATAAATAATAATAATTAAAAATAATTTAAAGCAATACATAAGGTAAGGTTGGGCTCATTCTCATTCCGGACAAATAAAACATGTTGCCCATTTGAAGCTAAACTCTTATTCATTAGGTAAAACAGGCTTTGGATTTCACACGTGTTTCAGTATCGACGGAACAAAAATCATAATGAGAAAAAATATGCCAAAGTGGACCGCTGCTCGCGCCTCATGGCTCGGTGAACGACTGCTGTTTCACCTGAAGATTATTATAATTTTTATTTTATATTTTTAACCAAGAATGAACCGAAATGAAAACATTTAGCTTTTAATCCATATACATATATATATATATATATTAGTGCTGTCAAATGATTAATCACGATTAATCACATCCAAAATAAAAGTTTTTGTTTACATAATATATGCGTGTATGCTGTGTATATTTATTATGTATATATAATTACAAACACATGCATGTATACATTTAAGAAAAATATGTTATGCTTATATATTAAATATATTTATATATAATATAAAATATAAGAATATTAATATATAAATGTATATACATGTAAATATTTCAAAATATTTACTGTATGTGTATGTATTTATATATACATAATAAATATACACAGTACACATACATATAGTATGTAAACAAAAACTTTTATTTTGGATGTGATTAATCACGATTAATCATTTGACAGCACTAATATATATATATATATATATATATATATATAATATATGTATATATGTATGTATATGTATGTATGTATGTATGTAATGACTGTTTAATAACAATAACATGCATAAGAGCCCTTGTGTAAAGGTCTTTCTTTAAATCTTTGATGAGTAGACTGTAGCCTAAGACTATCCTATTTTTTAATGGCTTTTAAGGATGTTATAATGTATATTATAATGTTATTGTTGTTTAACGTCTTCCTGTCATTTTACAATTACATTCAGTTCACAATCCGTGCCTTTGCACCACCTGGCGGTAGTTTCGCGAATGATTTTAACACGCGACTGACTTCACGGTGGTACACGAACCCTTCGGCGGCGGTATTACCCATTTTGGTTGTCTACCTACTGTAGGCGATGTTGTTAACTATTTACAAGTTTCGTGTAGCTATAATTTTATCCAGCTTTATTTTTCCATTGCATCCGAAAATGACTTGTGCATGTGCATGTGCATTCACTCCGCGCACTCAAGCTGCCTCCCGCGATGCTCAGCTGTGGACGATTTCAAAATGTTTGATATAAAGGTTGCTGTCACATATTATATACAGGAATTGTTCATTAAAAAAAAGTCAAAATATATTGTTAGTTTTATGCTAACATGCAATCAAGGTCTTCAGATACTATACAAGATACAAGTTCATTTAGACTATTTAACATGTACTGTGACATTTTACCGTTTCAACTTATAAACTCCTTGAGATTTTAAAGTCAGTTTAATAGTACTGAAATTCAAGTTGAATATGGTATTTAAAAAAAAAAAGTTTTAATTTCTAAAATTATTTCTATGAATTAATAATATGTTATCATGACTTTTTCATCATATGATTTTTTACGAGCTGTATTCGTTTTCCATTTCGGAAACCAAGCACACACTTTTTTTCTTTTTTAAATCTATTAAATCGCTCACATAGCTCTAACAAGGTTTTTTTTTTGAGGAACGTGCCACTGTCAGGGGAGTAACATCATCATCAGAGTTGCAAATTAACTTCAGAAATGGAAAATAAGGGCTAATAGAGGTTCTTTCTTTTATTCTTTATTTATAATGTTTATTCTTGAAGAAAATAAGTATTTACTCTTTAAGAAAATAAGGGACGATCTAAATATTTGTAATGTACAATAATATAGGCCTATGTCTGTCCATTGGATTTTAAAGCATAACAACTGAAGGTCTATGAAACATTTCTATGATGCATTTTTTCAGACAATGGCACAAAGTTTTCAACTAAAATATTATTTCAACCATATAGCCTGTGAATAAATAAAATGCATACTTTTCAATGAAAGAACACTGAGAGTGTAGGTTGCTTCTGGTGTTTGTATTTATACTTCAATACAATGAGATCCAAGTTTAAGAATAGCCTACAGTGGTTTTTTTTTTTTTAATCTCTATTTAACAGCATTAGCTCAATGAAACACATCTTTTTTCCAGGTAGACTGAATGTTTTCCCGTCTTGCTAAATGTTGGGCTCATGATCAATGAGTTGTATTCGCCTCAAACTGATTTTATAAAATCCAAACGTGGACGGTGAAGCTGGGTCAGTTAGAGCTCGCGCTTGCTGTGAGGAGCAGATGACAGAGGATTCGGCTTGGTCTTAAAGCCTGCCTCAAATGCTACGTTCACAAACGTCTACGATTTTCTCAAAAATAATGATTCATTATCAATTGAGAATTTGTTATTATTTTGGTCTAGTGATAATAATAATATGGGCTGCGGGCAAATAATGAATAAAAAGATTAGGGCTGCTGTGAATGCAGGCATGTTTCAACCCAGTAACATGACAACACAGTGTTCCTCACAGCCAAAAAACAGACCAGATTCAGTTCAGCTGGAGGGGGTTTTGGGGTTGTTATGTATAGCTTGTGGGGGTCGAGATAAAGGTGTGAATCTCTTGGTCTTTCATATGAACAGTGTCTTTTGAGGGTTTCAAACTTGCAGAACAGGTTTTTAGGACATATTGGTTTTAAAACAACTTTAAAGAAAGGTTTGATCCACTTCAAATGTTGACTACTGTATGGCGCAATAAACTTTATTAGTTATTATAACTTAATTTCAGAGGAAGTTGCCTCAACTTTATAGAAAAAAAAAAAAAAAACTTGCATTAGGGCTGGGCGATGGCCTAAAAAAATTTTTTTCACAAAAAATTTGATTTACGATTTAAATCGATTTTTTTGTCTCCCTACTTAAAATCAATATTCAAGTGACAAATAAATTGTTTAAAACAAGTTTTAATATAATTCTTTATAATTCTACCAGTCAAATTTATAACTTAAACAAGATCATTAATAAAAAGCAGTAATGTTATTACCTTAATGCTGGAAAGACCTTTATTTTATTTATTAATTTATTATTTTTTTTAATACTAGCCCATCATGCATCTAACCATCCACTCGGCGTTAAGAGCTGTTCAGATTAAAACTGCCAGCTCCGCAGTGAGTCAGTATCATGGACGTAGGACAGAGCAAGTGTAAATCAATTTTCTAGTCTGTCTATATTTTCATCTCATTATGCCGCTGGTTTAGGTTATGTATTTATTTATTCTTATTTCTTATATCAATTATTTGTAAATATAGCAGACACTGTCTAACCGTGTCTACACCAGACGGTCTTGTTCATATAGGGCGAAACATCTCTCTCACTCGGCAGCAGAGTATGGGAGAGTGGAGCAGCAACAATTTCCCCTCGCGCTCCGAGCATTTAATAATCACTCCGCTCCGCGTTCACTGATGCCAGAAACACCGCTCCGCACTCGCTCCATGGATAAAGATGAAAATAAATTATCATAAAAAAACAAAAAAAAAAAAAATAACAAATAAATAAATAAATAAAATAACAGATGAGTTTCACAGGGGATTAGGCTTTGTGTGCAAACTTTTTTCCTACCAAACGCCAATATAACATTGTCAGCATTAAAAGGTATAATTGCTGCTTTCTGCTGTGCAAATTTTGTTTGAGATGAAAATAGTACATTTTCGTCAGTTATTTTATCTACAGATCGATGCATTTCTTACAGATTTCAAAATCAGTTACAGATGAAGCAGCAGTGTAAAATTACGTTTGTTTGAATGCATTTTGAAAGCGATTGCATGTGAATGTGCTGTATCTGTTTAAATCATGCTTTAACCCGAAAATATTCAGTAAAAGGAACAAACTCCTTGAGAACTAGCCTGTAACGCTCGACTATTGCCATCATTATAATCTTCTGATCTGAGAGATTATGTGTATCAAGCTATAGCTAAATATGTTTATCATGTGAGCGAGTGAAAACCATGACGCTCTGACTTTTAAAAAATCCTCTCCTCGCTCCAGTCAGAATAACCCCGCTCCGCTCATACTCTGCTCGGCAGCGTGTCTCAAACGCACGGGGGAGGGTTGAGCCCAGTCAGAACTACGAGCCCTGAGTGGAGCGTCGGCCGTTTTATTTTGTTGCGTCCATACAATATTTTTTAGAGTGTGAAATATACATTTTCACAGAATGTAGCCTATAGATGAACAATATATTGAAGTTTTTCTAAATCCCAAACAGAGTCCAGACATCAGTAAAGTATCCATTTATGAACATGTTTTATAGGTTTTTTTTTACAGACGTGACAAAAAAAGTTTTTATATATTTTGTAGACTTTGTGATTTAAAATGCACAAACCAGAAGCACAATATCTGCAGAGAAGGGCTGGCCATTCTCAAAACATAAAATATCAATTTTATTTACATTTTCGTTTTTGTGTTTCAGAGGAAAAATCAGTGTTAAGACCGTTAACAGACCGTTCTGAAAGAAGAATTTATGCAAACATGTATAAAATGCTTGAAAAACTCTAACAGATGTGTAGAGGGTATTTAATAGGTCTTCCCCCCACGTAAGATTTTTCTAGTTACTAGTCGTTCATTTGTCATTATTCAACTCATCACAGGTTTATATTAAATTAACATCTATAATCCATAATGAGCCTTAATATATTCTGCGCTCAAGCACATGCATTAAGTTTGCCCCAAAGCGCACGCAGAAGTACCCCAATAATTGTGAAATAGAAGACATTTTAATTATTTATTAATAAACAAATGTTTTCTTGTTGGCTGCAAGATGAAATTCACAGTGCTGACTCTCTCCACATGAACGCGCCTTTAAAGTGAAATACAACCTTCACAGATTACATAATGCTTTGGTTTTGAATTGATTCGTTTAAAAGACATTTCAAGCTTTCTGTAGATATATTTCTCATGTATGTGAGACACCACAATTTTCAGTTATTTCATTATCAGGAAAAAAATCACGTGACCGAGAGGGCGCCTCCGTGTCATGCATGCGTAATAATCTTCGCACAAACATTTGAATATGAATAATAATTCACATTTTTGCATATGCATTACAAAGCAAATTTTTTTTACATGCAATTATAAAACCATACAAGATTTGTAATGAAGATAAAATATGTAGACAAATAAGAATAAATGCTGCACGTGCACTCAGCATCATGCGCCGATTGCACTGATATTTTATGGAATATTATACAAACCTGCATTTAAATGTAACTACAATTTATTTATTTTTTTATTATTATTTTTTTTTAACTTAAATTACATGAAAGCAAGTAAAGAAGACTGAAGTTGTCAATTAATGAAGCTCTTTTTTTACATTGTGTGTATTTCGTTGATTATAATGAGAGAACTTGAGTTTATACTTGAAGACGTTTTATTAATCAGTCCATTCTTTAGAGTTTCAATGATTTAGTTAAATCGTGCATGTTTAATTTATTCGTTTCTTGTTTTAATTAGGCCTAAATAATGGGAGCCAAATTATTCAGTGCCTCACGTTTTACTAAAATAAAGAAAATAATTTATAAAACACGCACGCCTGGCTCACTCTTCTACCACTTTAAATGTTCCGATGCAAAGTAAACCACAATTTCTTTTGAATAATATAACACACAATTCATATTATATAAATAATACTGCACACTATTTAAATGTGTCAAATCTAAAATATGGTGTAGAGAAAATATAAGCACAGGCTCATAGGCTTGATATTTATCCTGCTTGAATTCGTTCTAAGAAACGCACATATCTTCATAAGGACTAAACTTTCATCTGTGAATATTAAATATTTTTTCTTTCATTTTCCCTGACTGCAGCCGTCAAATGTAACATCAGCGAGGCAAAGCTGATGGCTATTTGCGAAAATGTGCTTTGATGCGCTTGTTTGAAAACTTGTGGTTAAAGCGCCACTCAGCAGTCAAAAGCTGCAAATGCACTTTGCAGATGCTGCGGCGGCGGTACGAGCGGTGGTAGAACCAACGTTTTAGATGGCCACCTACTGTATGAGGTAATTAAAGAAGCAATACCCAAAGAGTGGATAAAACAAATAGAAAACATGGAAGAAGAGAAGCAAGAGAAAGAAGTGTTTGTAAATTTGGGAGAAAAATTGTATGCTTTTAAAGAATGTATGGTGAAAATGTTTTATTGTTTCTTTAGAGAGGGAGTTTTTAAGAAACCTGTTAATGTGTACTGGAATGGAACTAATTGAAACATGTAAAGTGTGCAACGCAGAAGATGAAAGTTTTTTGCACTTGTTTTTAAATTGCAGAGAATTGGAAGATTTTAATGAAATTTGTAGGAGACTGATTGAAATGCTAAGAGGGGAACAAAAACAGCAAAATATAGAATGGGACAGAGTGGTTTTGTTGGGAATAGAAGAAAAGTGTAAAAACAAAAGGATGATTAATTTGATTGTGATGCTAATGAAAAGTGCAATATGGGAAAGAAGAGCAGAGGCAAAAAAACAAGGAAATGTAATGGATGTATGGAATGTTTTCAAAAGGAAGTTTGAGAAATATGTGGAATATTTAAATTGTAAAAGTCATGCATTTTGTTTTCTTGCTTAAAATAAAGTTTTTAACTCAGATGTGTACAACATTTGTAATGAGTTCAATTTAGGAATGCCAGAAAGAAAATGATTGAAAGTTTATTTTCCATATCTTTTTCACTTAATGTCTTAATATGGAAAAAACTAATGTATAGAGAGAGACTTGTTTCATTGGATGTACTTTTAAGGAAATTATGAACTGTATTTGTTCTATGTTTTTCTATGATAAAAAAAAAAAAAAAAAACCCGGTTAGTCGGGCAGGGTCGGGCCTGTTTAATACTTGGATGGGAGACCGCCTGGGAATACCAGGTGTTGTAAGCTTTAGTTTTTTCGTCAAAATTGATCTAATATACTGCAAATTAGGGTGGCTGATCTTTAAATAGCCCACAATTTGCAGCAGCCCTCGCTTACGGCCATACCACCCTGAGGGCGCTAGAGAGCTACAGGAAGTGTTGGCTGCAGTTGGGAGAGGAAGGCTCTCCTCCATTTTGTTTTTTTTTTCTATTTGTGTTTGTTTGTAAGCTATTTTGGACTTTACGTTAGTTTTTTGTGTGGTTTGTCAGTTTTAAACCACTTAACAGCAGCAATTTTGCTCGCTGGAGGGTGGTTACCCCTTTTTTGTTGTTTGTTGTTGTTTTTTTCTCTGTGTGCAATGGACGGACCTACGGCAATGCATTTAGCAATGGACAACGGATCATGGCATGGCAATGATAATGGACTGAATAAACGACAACGAGACGGCAATGAAATGGATAAGGAAACAAGGAATAAGAGAATTTACTTGAAAGAAGCAACGGTAACGGTGGATTTAGGAGACGTGAAAGATGCGAGGGCAGTGGATATTATCAAGGCAGTTACGGAGCGGATTGGTGTCGGAAGGATTTTAGCGGTGAGACCAAAGCAAGCGAGGTAATACAAGGTGACAATGGAACGTGAGGAGGATACGGAGGTTTTAACAGATGGATTAATGATTAATGGGATTAACTGTGAAGTGAAAAGATTACAGAACAAAGACTATGTTGTCTCCTTCATGCATCAAGCTGCGTGTTTATCCGGGCACCAGCATTGAGGACGGGACGAGATATGTAAAGACGCGGTTCCCGAAGGAGGTGGCCTCCCTCCCTTACAGCACAAAAATAGAAACAGCAGAGGGTCCACAATACTTTCGGGTGATGCACAGCCATCAGGTGAAGACTTGTCGGCTGTGCATGAGCCCAGACCATGTGGTGAAGGACTGCCCGGAGTTCAAGTGCTATAAATGTGAAGAGAGGGGGCACTTCGCCAGGAACTGCAACGCCGTGACGTGCCCGGATTGCAATTTGGTTTTAAATAAGTGTGAGTGTTGGATGGAGGGCGAGGAGGAGGAAGAGCAGCAGGTGGGCAGGCAGGTGCAGGAACGAGACAACGAACAGAGAGAGGATGAAACAAGTGTACGAGATGAAGGACAATCATGTAACAATACAGAACAACAGAAAGAGTGTAACGAACAGGACATACAAACACAACAGGATAGGGGAATTTGGACACAGATGGATTTGGACTGACAGCTTGCAAAATGCTTTGGATACTGTGGAACTGGACGATCAAAGGAATAAAGAATTGAGTGATGCACAACAGGAGGGAAATTTATGGACACAGATGGATGTGGCGGACAGTTTGCAAAAGGTGATGGACGCTGTGGAACTTAATGATCAGAGTAAGTAGAAACAATCTGCTACAAAAGAAAGTGAAAAAGGAAAAGAAAATGAGGAGACGCAGGGGAAATCATCGAAAAGAAGAATATCTGTAAAGGTAATACCCAATTTAGATACTGCAAGAAAAAGAGTGCTTAAAGAAGATGGTATTGAGTGTACGAATAAGTATGAGTTGCTAAAGGGTTTGGAGACGATGGACTGAGTTTATGGGTTTTATGCATATTTTTATATGTGTTATGCTTTTAAGAATTGTTACTTTTAATGCTAGAGGGCTTTCGAACGTAGGAAAATTTGAAAAAGTGAAAGAAATGTGTAAAGGAGAAGATGTGATTTTATTACAAGAAACTTATTGGAGGGAAGAGTACATGACTGAAATAAGGAAAAGGTGGAGCGGAGAGATTTTATATAACAATAGGGAAGAGGAGTTGCGATTTTAATAAAAGAAAACAGTGGTGTATCATGTAAAACAATATTTAATGACAGAGATGGGAAATGTATTGGGGTTGAAATGGAGTATGAGGAGAAAAAAGTTATTGTGGTCAATATTCATGCACCGACAGTAGAGAACGAAAAGAAGGAATATTTTAATGTATTAAGAGACTTTTTAAAGAAGCATAAAGAAGTTATTATGATGGGTGATTTTAATACTGTTTACAGTAAATTAGAAATGGGTGAGGGAATGGTTTTTAAAAAAAAAAATGAACTGAAATTATTAATGGAAGAAAATAATATAATTGATGTATGGAGAGAAAGAAATGAAAAAAAGAAAAGAATATTCAAGGAGGCAATTAGTGGGGAATTTTATGTGTAAAACAAGGATTGATTGTATTTTATGTACAAGGAACATTGAAGGATTTATCGGTAACATTAGATATGAAGAATCAAGCTTAAGTGATCATAAACCAATTTTTATGCAAGTAGACTGGAGTTCTGTGAAAAGAGGGCCGGGGGTGTGGGTTTTAAATACAGAGGTGTTGAAGAATGAGGATTATGTGTTGAGTATTAAAGAAATTATTGAAAAAGTAAAGGAGAATGGAATGTACAGCGAAGATAAAAGGATATGGTGGGAAAATGTTAAATATTTAGTTAAAAAATTCACAATAAAGTACTGCAAATTAATAAAGATAAGTAAGAGGGAGAAGGAGAGAGAAATAAGAGAAAAATTGGAAAAGGAAATTAAATGAGCATGGGAAAGATATACAAAAAATAAAAGAATTGGAGGGAATATTGAAAAAAATGGAAGAGGAAAACTATGAAGGCGCAAGACTAAGAAGTAAAGCTAAAAATACCGTTGAGGGCGAAAAATGTACAACATTTTTCTTTGATCTAGAAAAAATAAGAGGGAAGGCTGGAATGATTAAAGAAATAAGAGGAAAAAATGGTGTAGTGGTGGAAACAAATGAGGAAATATTAAAAGAAATAAAAGCATACTATGAGAACCTGTTTAGTAATGAGGGGGTGAGGGAAGAAGAGAAACTGGAGTTACTGAAGCGAATAAAAGCAACAGTACGAGAAGTAGACACAAAAGAGTGTGATGAAGAGATAAAAGAAGAAGAGATAAAAAAAGAGCAATAAGTGAATTAAACAAAAAGAAAAGTCCAGCTATAGATGGTTTGGGGAGTGAATTTTATATAGTTTTTAAACAGATTCTTTAACTAGCATTTTAAAAGAAGTATATGTAGATGTTTTTAAGAAAGGATAATTAAATCAAAGAATGGGAATGGGTTTAAAGTGAAATTGATATACACGAGAAAAGGAGACAAGACAGATTTAAAGAACTACAGACCGATTACACCAATGCTGAATAACTGATTTAAAGATTTTATCTAAAATTTTAGCCAACAGATTGAAGGAAGTCATGCCGAGTATAATTAAAAACTAAACCAAGTGTACAGAGTGAAAGGGAGAAGAGACATAGCAGATACAACTATTAGTATAAAAGATATGATAAGATACATACAGAAAAGGAACAAAGATGGGTTTATTATCAGTTTAGATTTCGAGAAAGCTTTTGACAGGGTGGAGCATGGTTTTTATTTGATGTTTTAAAAAGTTTTGGTTTTGGAGAGAAGTTTATGAAATGGATTAGGATCTTATACAAAGGTGCAATAACAAAAATTAAATGTAATGGGTTTTTAACACAGTGTTTTAAAATTACAAGATCAATAAGACAAGGATGTCTCGTTGTCAGCTCTTTTATATTCTTTCGTTGCGGAACCGCTTTAGGACTGACTGTAAAAACACGAAGAGGGGATAAAAGGGATCGGCATAATTGAGGGAGGGGAAAGTTAAAAATTTTTCAATACGTGGATGACACAACGTTTTGTTAAATAAAAGATCTGGAGAGTGTGGAAAAAGCAATGCAAATTGTACAAAAGTATTGTAGGGGATAAGGAGCTAAAAGTAAATGAGGACAAAATGGTTATATATGAGATTTGGAGGGGGCCCCGGTTTTATTAGAACATTACTTTTAAGGAAAACAAAAGAAATAAAGATTTTAGGTGTTTTAATGGGGGAGGGAGAAAAGGAAGCAAGCAGAAGAAACTATGTGGGAGGAAGCTTTAGGGAGGGATTGAAGAAGAAGATTGAATTTTTGGAGAATGAGAAACATTAACTTGAAAGGAAGGTTTTAGTTCTTAATGTATTAATGTAGTTTTTTAATTGTGGTATATTTATGTGTGTCATCGATGCCCTTGTGGGTAGGAAAAAAGGCTGAAAAAATGTTTTTTTTTTAGTTTTTTTATTTTTTTTTTTTTTTTATGGATGGAAGCCGCCAAGAATAGCACACAACACTTTAATAGGAGCAGTGGAGAAGGGAAGGATGGGGTTAATGGGATGTGGAACAAAGAAGAAAAGAAAAGCTTGAGAGTGAAAAATAATAAAAGTACTTGGATTTGAAGAAAACGAACAGCAGCATGGAAGAGAACTATGGGACATTTTTTAAGTAAGTGTAGTAATTTAATTTGGGGAACAAGATTTTATGGATGAAAGCAAAAAAAAATGGATGATGGAGGGGGCTGCAGATTTGTATCAAGAAACTGATGGGGGCATGGGGCAAATTTTAACTAACTGTGCATTATATAAGCCCACAAGGTAGAGAGAACCTTTTGAATCAGCCTTTATTCTTAAACCAAACTGCATTTTAAATCAAGGGAAGGAGGTTTTTTAAGAAGTGGTGGGATGTGGGGATCACCAAAAGTCAGAGAGTTTTATACGAATTCAAAGAGGGGTTTTTTACAAGAGCCAAACATTGGGGATGTGATGGAGGAGGCAAAAGGAGGATATAGCAGGAAAAGAGATAAAAACAAATATGAGGTAATTAAGAATGCTTATACCTCAAGACGTGGATACAAAAGAATGACAAACATGGAAGAAGAGAAAACATGAAAAACAAATGTATATGTGCGGGCTGGGGGCCCAAAACCTGTATGCTTTTAATGAAAGTTTTCTTGTGTTTTTAGAGATGCTGTTTTTAAGAAACCTGTTGTCCCTGAATATTGGTTACAGAAATTCCAGCAGATTAAAAGAAGACAGCCATATGGGGAAATATGAAGGGGAAAGTTGTAGGAGAGCAAGACAGAGCAAACATGCGAAAGAGACTAGGCGTGAACATAGTAGGTGTTTTAGATGCGCAGGACAACCAAAGGTGATGATATGACGAGGATGTTGAAGTCTTCAACACAAAATTGGAAACGAACCAAGTGTACTTGTAAAAGTTTGTAACGATGATGATGACAGGATTTTTACACTTAGTTTTATATTGCAACGAATTGGGAGGATTTAATGGCAAATGTAAAAAAAAAAAGTCTATGGATATTGCTAATTAAGGTGACAGGGGGAGGATTCAGTATATTGAATGGAATAAGGGTGGTGATGCTGGGTCTTGATATGCAATGTAACAAACAAAAAACTTAGTAATTTACTGTGATGTTGATCAATGAGTGCAATATGGGAAAGAAGGGTCGGTGGCAAAGACGAGAAAATATTTTAATGCGATGTGGTGACCATGTGTGTTAAACACGGAAATTTGAAAAAGTATGTTCATTGCTGTATATTATTGTAACAAGAAGAGAGGAAAATTGGTGGTTTTAACAATGTTTTTACACAGGATATGTCTGTAAGATCTTAAAGGCCTCGCGGTTTGGGAATATCATTTTTACATGAGTGAAAGGACTAGGGACTATGTTGTGCTTGGAAGCTTTTAATGTAAAAACTTCACTGAATGTCTGCATTTTTTTTATGACTCATAGGGTTCCCCCCCCTGTAACAAAAATTTATAATTAATGTAAGAAATCATTGATTTATTTTTTTTTTCGAACAAATATATTTCAATAAAACAAATTTTTTTTAAACAAAAGGTGCCCGATCTCGTCTGATCTCGGAAGCTAAAGCAGGGTCGGGCCTGGTTAGTACTTGGATGGGAGGACCGCCTGGGGAATACCAGGTGCTGTAAATCTTTAGTTTTTTCGTCCTAAATTGATCTAATAATTACTGCAAACTTAAGGGTTGGCTGATCTTTAAATAGCCCCACATTTGCAGCTGCCCTTGCTTACGGCCATACCACCCTGAGGGGTGTTAGTGAGTTACTGGTGTTACAGGACAGTGTTTGGCTGCAGTTGGCGAGAGGAAGGGTCTCCTCCATTTTGTTTTTTTCTGTTTATGTTTGTTGTTTGGGAGTTATTTTGGACTTTAGGTTTAGATTTTTTTTGTGGTCGGTTTGTCCAGTTTTTAAACAACCTCACGAGCATCTTGCTGGCGGAGGGTGGTCGACCCCTTTTTTGCTTTTTTTTTGCATTTGTTTTTTTGTTTTTATTTACAATGGACGGATTAACTGATGGACACAGGACCGGCTGGAGAGATACGAATGGAAATGACACTGGACTTGGAATCACTACGACTGGAAAGGAAAAAACCAAGGGCCGGGGAGAAGCAGCATAAAGAAGTTATTATGAGGGGTGATTTTAATACTGTTTACAGTTAAATTAGACATGGGTCGAGGGAATGGTTTTAAAAATGAAAACGAAATTATTAAATGGAAGAAAAATAATATAATTGATGTTATGGACGAGAAAGAAATGAAAAAAAGAAAAGAAAAGAATATTCAAGGAGGGCCAATTGTGGGAATTTTATGTGTAAACAGGATTGATTGTATTTTAGGTTAAAGGAACATTGAAGGATTTATCGGTAACATTAGGATAGAGAAGGAAATCAAGCTAAGTGATCATAAACCAATTTTTAGGCAAGTAGACTGGAGTTCTGTGAAAAAAGAGGGCCGGGGGGGGTTGTTGGGTTTTAAATGACAGAGGTGTTGAAGAATGAGGATTATGTGTTGAGATTAAAGAAATTATTTGAACAAGTAAAGGAGAATGGAATGTACATCGAAGATAAAAGGATCTATGGTGGGAAAATGTTAAATATTTGTTAAAAAATTCACAATAAAGTACTGCAAATACTCAAAGATACGTAAGAGGGAGAAGGAGCCGAGAAATAAGAGAAAAAATTGTGGGAAAAAGGAATTAAAATGAGCATGGGAAAGATATACAAAATAAAAGAATTGGCGGGAATATTGAAAGAAATGGAAAGAGGAAAAATATTGAAGGCGCAAGCCTAAGAAGTAAGATAAAAATACCGTTGAGGGCGAAAAATGGTCAACATTTTTCTTTGATCTAGAAAAAAATAAGAGGGAAGGCTGGATGGATGATAAGAAAAATAAGAGGAAAAATGGTGTCGTGGTGGAAACAAATGAAGAAAATTTAAAGAAATAAAAGCATACTATGAGAACCGTTAGTACGACTGGGGGGGGAGGGAAAAAGAAGAAGCTGGAGTTAACTGAAGAGAAAATAAAGCAACAGTACGAGAGTAGCCACAAAGAGTGTGCTTGAAGAGATAAAAGAAGAAGAGATAAAAACGAGCAATAAGTGAATTAACAAAAAGAAAAAGTCCAGCTTATAGATGGTTTGGGGAGTGAATGTTATATAGTTTTTTAAAGATTCTTTAACTAGCATTTTAAGACGTATATGTAGATGTTTTTGCAAGGAAGGAGAATTAAATCAAAGAAGGGATAAGGGTTTAATGAAAAATTGATATACACGGAGAAAAGGAGACAAGACAGATTAAAGAACTACAGGACGTTTATTACAATGCTGAATATGTTTAAAGATTTATCAAAATTTAGCCAACAGATTGAAGGAAGTCATCCGGTATAATTAAAAACTAAAACCAAGGTACAGAGGGAAAGGAAGAGAAGAGACATTTTAGCAGATACACACTATCGTATAAAAGAATGATAAATACATACTGAAAGGACAAAGAGGGTTTATTCTCAGTTTAGATTTTGAGAACGCTTTTGACAGGTGGAGCATGGTTTTTTATTGATGTTTTACAAAAGTTTTGTTTTGGAGTGAATTTTAGCAATGGATTAGGTAGATCGTATACAAAGGGCAATAACAAAAAATTAAATGTAATGGGTTTTTCACACAGTGTTTTAAAATTCCAAGATCAATAAGACAAGGATGTCGTTTTGTCAGCTCTTTTATATTCTTTCGTTGCGGAACCGTTAGACTGACTGTAAAACACGAAGAGGGGAATATAAAAGCCGGATCGGCATTGGGGAGGGGAAAGTTAAAAATTTTTCAAACGTGGATGACACAACGTATGTAAAAGATCTGGAGAGTGTGGGGAAAAAGCAATGCAAGTACAACAGTATTGTAGGAGGATAAGGAGCTAAGTAAATGAGGACAAAATGGCTATATATGAGATTTGGAGGGGCCACGGTTTTATTAGAACATTACTTTTAAGGAAAACAAAAGAAATAAAGAATTTTCGGTGTTTTAAGGGGCGGGAGAAAAGGAAGCAGAAGAAAACTATGTGGGAGGAAGCTTGAGGAGGGATTGAAGAAGAAGATTGAATTTTTTGAGATGAGAAACATTAACTTGAAGGAAGTTAGTCTTAATGTATTAATTGCGTTTCTTAATTGTGGATATTTTGTGTGTCATGATGCCCTTGTGGGTAGGAAAAAAGGCCTGAAACTTGTTTTTTTAGTTTTGTTATGGGATGGCGATAGCCGCAAATAGCAACACAACACTTAATAGGAGCAGCGTGGAGAAGGGAGGATGGGTTAATGGGATGTGGAACAAAGAAAGAAACAGCTTGAGAGTGCAATGAATAAAAGATGGGATTGAGAAAACGAAGCAGCATGGAAGCGAACTATGGGCATTTTTTAAGTAAGTTTAGTAATTTAATTGGGGGAACAAGAGTTTATGGATGAAAGCCAAAAACTGGATGAATGGAGGGGCTCAGATTTTATCAAGAAACTGATGGGGGCATGGGGGCAAATTTTAACTAATGTGCATTATAAAAGGGGGGGCCACAAGTAGAGAGAACCTGTTTGAATCAGCCTTTCTTCTTAAACAACTGCATTTAAATCAAGGGAAGGAGGTTTTTTTAAGACGTGGCTGGGCTTGGGGAATAACAAAGTCAGAGAGGTTGATACGAATTCAAAGAGGGGTTTTTTACAAGAGCCAAACATTGGGATGTGAGGAGGAGGCAAAGGAGGATATAGCAGGAAAAGAGATAAAAACAAATATGAGGTAATTAAGAATGCTTATACCTCAAGACGCTGGATAAAAAGAATGACAAATGGAAGAAGAGAAACATGAAAAAAAATGTATATGTGCGGGCTGGGGGAAAAAACCTGTATGCTTTTAATGAAAGTTTTCTTGGTTTTTAGAGATGCTGTTTTTAAGAAACTGTTGAAATGAATATTGGTTACAGAAATTCCAGCATTTAAAAGAAGACAGCATATGGGGAAATATGAAGGGAAATTGTAAGACAAAATGGAAAAACTTGAACATTTTTCAGGACACAAAGTGATTTTACAGATGTTATCTTAAACAAAATTGGAAACGAACCAAGTGTACTTGTAAAAGTTTGTAACGATGATGATGACAGGATTTTTACACTTAGTTTTATATTGCAACGAATTGGGAGGATTTAATGCAAATGTAAAAAAAAAAAGTCTATGGATTTGCTAATTAAGGTGACAGGGGGAGGATTCAGTATATTGAATGGAATAAGGGTGGTGATGCTGGGTCTTGATAGCAATGTAACAAACAAAAAACTTAGTAATTTACTGTGATGTTGATCAAGAGTGCAATATGGGAAAGAAGGGTCGTGGCAAAGACGAGAAAATATTTTAATGGATGTGTGACCATGTGTTTAAACACGGAAATTTGAAAAAGTATGTTCATTGCTGTATATTATTGTAACAAGAAGAGAGGAAAATTGGTGGTTTTAACAATGTTTTTAACAGGATATGTCTGTAAGATCTTAAAGGACTCGGGTTGGGAATATCTTTTTACATGAGTGAAAGGACTAGGGACTATGTTGTGCTTGGAAGCTTTTAATGTAAAAACTTCAATGAATGTCTGCCAGTTTTTTATGACTCATAGGGTTCTGTAACAAAAATTTATAATTAATGTAAGAAATCATTGATTATTTGAACAAATATTTTCACTATAACAAAATTTTTTTAAAAGCGGTGCCGTCTAGTCTGATCTCGGAAGCTAAGCCGGGTCGGGCCTGGTTAGTACTTGGAGGGAGGACGCCTGGGAATACAGGTGCTGTAATCTTTAGTTTTTTCGTCAAAATTGATCTACTATACTGCAGATTAAGGGTTGGCTGATCTGTAAATAGCCCCACATTTGCAGCTGCCCTTGCTTACGGCCATACCACCTGAGGGGTGTTAGTGAGTTACTGGTGTACAGGAGTGTTTGGCTGCAGTTGGCGAGAGGAAGGGTCTCCTCCATTTGTTTTTTTCTGTTTATGTTGTTGTTTGGGAGTTATTGGACTTTAGGTTTAGATTTTTTTTGGGGTCGGTTTGTCCAGTTTTTAAACAACTCACGAGCATCTTGCTGGCGGAGGGTGGTCGACCCCTTTTTTGCTTTTTTTTTGCATTTGTTTTTTTGTTTTTATTTACAATGGACGGATTAACTGATGGACACAGGACCGGCTGGAGAGATACGAATGGAAATGACACTGGACTTGGAATCGACTACGAGCTGGAAGGAAAGTAACCAAGGCACGGGCGGGAGAAGTTTCATCAAAGAAAAATATCTTAAAAGAGGTACAGTGATTTTGTGAATGTAGAGATGTGGATCGAGGGTGAGAGCAGAGGATCTTATCAAGGCTGTATCAAAAAGAATGTGGAATGTTAAAAACTTAGCACTGAGGCCAAGGCAAGGGAAAGGAATACGAACTGACTATGAAAAAGATAGAAGAAGAAAAAGTGACAAAATGACTGAGGGGACTGATGATAAAAGGAGAGGAACTGTGGGTGTTTAAAACTCTTGCGAAAATGAGGACTATGTCATTTCCTTCATGCACCCTGCCCGTCTATCTTGTGACAATGAAATTTTAGCCAAATTGAAGGTGGGGAGTTAATCCAGTTTCAAAAATAAAAAGAAGATGCTACCCGGGCACTGACATATGAGGATGGAACAAGGTGCCTACGGGAGATTTCCCAAAAGAAGTGGCACGTTGCCCATATAGCACGAAGCTGGAAAACAGAGGAGTGCTCTGCAGTGTATTTTAGGGTGATGCACAGCCACAGGTGAAGACCTGTAGGCGTGCATGAGCCCAGATTCTCTGCTACAAGACTGCCCAGATTTTAAGTGCTACAAGTGTGGGAGAGGGGACACTTTGCAAGAGGTGCCAATGCTGTCAGATGCCCAGTGTGTAAGAAGTTTTAAAAAATGTGAAGTTGGATGGAGGGAGAGGAAGGAGGTGTGGAACATCCAAGAGGCCCAAACAAGAGAAAGAGGATGTAAGACGGGGGAGAAAGAAATTGTGCTTTTAAAAAGTGTACTGTAAAATGTTTATTGTTTTTTAGAGATTGGTTTTTAAGAAACCTGTGTAAACGAATACTGGCTACAGATTTTTTAATGATGTAAAGAAGAACCTATGGGGAACATAAAGGGGAAAAATTGTACAGAAGACATGGCAGAATTTGGAGTATTTGATCAGGAGCAAAGCAGTGTTCACAGATGTTGATTTTAAACAAAATTGGGGGAGGAGGAAAGTGCCACAGGGTAAAGAGGCAGGCTGCAGTACGACGGGTTTTTACACTTGTTTTTTATATGTAATGAGCTGAAAGATTATTTATGAGGATGTAAAAGCAATTTTAATTTTGACCGAGGAGTGAGAGGAGAGGGAAATGGGAACTTTGAGGGGAAAATGTTGTTAATGTTGGGCATATGAGAATGTAAAAATAAAAGCTCAATTAATTACTGTGATGTGATGGAAAAGTGCAGGATGGGAAAGAAGGGTGGTGGTAAAAAGGAAAATGTTTTAATTGATGTGTGGAATGTGTTAAGAGAAAAGTAAGTTGAGAATATGTTGAATGTTTTTTTTATTATTTTAAGGTCAGAGGAAATTATGGATGTTTTTTATGTGTTTTTACTCAGGAGGTTCTTAAAGGTTTAAATGACTTTGGGATGGAATTTGTCATTTTTAAAAGATAAACCATTTAATGACCTTTTTTAAATCTTTTGTACGTAAATGTCTGTAAAATTAAATTTTAGGAGGTTTTATGTCCAAGAAACCATATATATTTAATATGTACATAATTGTATGTATGTTGATTGAAAATTTCTTCAATTAAACAAAAAAAAAAAAAAAGGCGCACTATTCTGTATTATCTCGGGAGTAAGCAGGGTTCGGGCTGGTTAACTTGATGGGGGAGACCGCCACTGGGAATACCAGGTGCTGTCAAACTTTAGTTTTTTCATCAAAATTGATCTATAAACTGCGAATTAGGGTGGATGCCGCTTTAAATAGACCCACTTTTGCAACAGCCTTGCTTAAGGCCATACAAACTGCGCCGCAGCGCCCTGAGTTGGTCTACGACCAGGAAGGTGTGAGGTGGCATAGTTGGCAAGGGGACAGGGGTTCCCCTATTTTTATTTTTTTTCTATGTTTGATGTGTTTTTTTTGATAAACTTAAAGTTTTTATTAATTAATTTTTGTTAAACCTCAGCAGTTTTATGTCTGGGTGTTTTATCTTGTTCATAATGAACGGTATTACAGTGACGGAACAGGAACGGATATTAGACCAAACGAGCTGAGGATAACGATACACTGAAAGAAACAAAAGGAAACTGGACAACGGAAAGAATACGATGACAATGAAAACTAGGAGAAAAAAAGAACGGAATGGATTGGTAAGGAGTAGAGGACCAGAAGAGCTATATAAAAACTCAGGTAAACAAACAAGAGATTACTACTGATGAAAGACGAGAAGCAGGGTCAAAGGAAATGAGACAATGAAAAAATTAGATAAAACGCCAATCGAAATATCAGAGAGACTACAAAAAAAGAAGCAACGCTACAATTGGACTGTAATGATCCAGAGAACAATATCTGTGAGATGATAATAAAGGCGTGGAAGAGAAAATTGGATCGGGAAAGCTGTATGTACGGAGGAAAAAAAAAGTAATTGTGGACTATGACCTACCATGGGCGAATGCGAGGATTGTGACAAGCTAAAGATGGATACTGGTTGATGGACAATTTTGTGAAAAACACTGAAAGAATGGTCTCTTTCTGATTTGCCGAAAACTACATAAAAGATGATGACATAATAATTCAAAAATGGTGGACTGGGGAGTAAATCCTATTCTCCGTTAAGGAGGGAGATATTATCGGGCACCACTGTTGCAGAGGGGAACAAGGTTTTTAAGAGTAAAATTCCACGGACATTGTGACTCTGCCATACAATGTGAGTTGGACACAGAGGAGGGACCAAAATACTTAAGGGTAATTCATGACGGCCAGCTAAAGACTTGCAGAATATGTGCAAGCACAGATCATAAAAAAAAGGACTTTTCCTCAATTAACTGCAGAGAATGTCTGGAACAGGGGCATTTGCTGGGACGGGCCAAGCCCGAGGTCCCAAAAGTTGTGAAAAGCATGGATGAGGTGTGCGTGTGAATCTGAGGAGGAGGACAATACAGAAATGGAGATAGAGGTGCAGGAGCACATGGAGGAGACAAGCAGCGATAGAAGGAATGATGAAATACAGGAGGTGAATGGGATTTCTGAGGATTTACATAAGCAAAAAAAGGAGGACTGCACGAGGAGAGAGGGACAACGATAAAGAAATGAAGTGCAATGGAGACTGAGACACATCAAATTATTGCGAATGATGGACAAATGAAGAAAAAAGGAATTGGGAACAAAAAGTGAAATTGCAGCTGGGTGGAATAAAGAGGAGGTGCGATGAAAACTGATGTAAATAACCTTGAGCTTGAAAGTAGAACATCGGACATTATGAACAGAAGTCGTAAAATGATAAGAATTACAAAATAAATATTAAACAAGTATTAAAGAAACAAAAGTTAAGAAGAGAATACAGAACAAGGATAAATGATGATAAAGTAGATCTAAATTCCTAGATATTAAGAGAGACCACATATGGATGATGGGTTTTTTGGGTTTGGGTTTTTTCTTTATTTCATTATGAGTAATTTATGTTTGGGGTTGTCATCTAAACTGAAGTTTGAAAATATAAATTTAAATTTTAAAAAAACAAAGTGATATTTTTGTGTATACAAGAGACTGGATGGAATGAAACAATAATTGATGATTTTAAAAAATGTTGGGATGGACAAATATGGTACAGTAATGATTTAAATAAGAAAAAAAGGCTTGGCAATACTAATTAAAAGGGGAGTAGTAGAATTAAATGTTTGTTTAAAAGATAACAAAGGAAGGATTTTAACTTAAAATTAGGATGGGAGAAGAAATAACAATATGTAATATACATGCTCCAAATGAAGATATGAAAAAGTTACTTTTTTTTAAAGATTTGAGTGTTTTTTTTAATGGATGGAAGAATGTCATTGGGTTTTGGAGATTTTAATACTGTTTTTTGAAAGAATAGATGTTGAAGATTTTATGGTGTATAGAGCTGATGTTGGAAGAAAAAAATTGAAATGTATGCTGGCTGAACATAAATTTGTAGATGTATGGAGAGATAGAAACAGAGTCAAAAGAGAATATTCAAGAAGACAGTGGGTAAATACAATTTTAAAACAAACAGAATAGATTTCATTTTGAAGAAGATTTGGGCTTTTTTTTCAAAAGTTTTTTATAA